>NW_027672867.1:0-233350 GCF_964194105.1 Spermophilus citellus | reverse complement strand
CAAAACACTAATAGATTTCACCTTCCATTCTCCTGGATACTCAAATAACTACAATTAGCCTCTTTTTCGGTATACAGATTTTCTTTTATTTTTTCTTTTTCTTTTTGGTACCAGGATTAAACCCAGGGGTGCTTAACTGCTGAGCCAACATACAAGCCCTTTTATTTATTTATTTATTTTTAAATTTTAAACAGAATTCTATTAAGTTGCTTACAGCCTCGATGATTTGCCCAGGTTGGACTCACACTCGTGATCCTCCTTCCTCAGCCTCCAGATTTGCTGGGATTAGGGGTGTGCACTATCACAACCTTTTACTACACATTTTTATTTCTTTAACTGTTTTTTAAGACTTCAAAAAATTGACAGAAACACCCCCAAAACAGTTCCCCCTATGTTAACATCTTATATTAGCATGGCATGTTTGTTACAATCCATGAAGCATTTCTAAATTTGGTCCAGGGGTCACTCAGATTTCCTGAGTTCCACTGGTGTTGATTCTGCTTCAGGACCCACCCACCTCCACGAAGGTAGCATGTCCCCTTTGGCTCTTCTTCATTATGACAGTTCCTAGACTTCCTCATCTTTGATGACCTTGAGAGCTTTGAGGAGCAATGGTCAGTTAGGCTATAGGATCTCCCTCTACTGGAATTTGTCTGAAGTTTTTCTCATTATCATCCTGGGGTCGCTGGATTCTGGTAGAAGATGACAGAGTTAAAGGGAAATTTGCATCACACCATGGCAAGGGTACATGTCAACATGACCTGTCACTGTTGACCTTGACCTTGATCAGCTGGACAAGAAAGGGTTTGTCAATTTTCTCCACTGTAAAGTTACCAGCATCAGATTTTTTTTTTTTGGGGGGGGGGTTACTGAAGATTGAACTCAGTGCATTCAACCTCTGAGCCCCATCCCCAGGCCTATTTTGTATTTTATTTTGAGACAGGACCTCACTGAGTTGCTTAGCACCTCACTTTTGCTGAGGCTGGCTTCGAACTTGTGATCTCCCAGAGTCATCCTCCCAAGCCAGTGGGATTACAGCAGATGCACCAGCAGGTTTTTTTGTTGTTTGTTTGGTTCTTTTCCTTCTTTATTTTTGATAATTTTATTTATTTATTTGTTTCTTTTTTGTGCTTAGTGATTTGAACCTGCATGCCAGGAGAGCTCTAAGTCACATTCCCAGCCCCCCAGCAGATATTTGAACTAATATTTTTTTTCTTCAATCTAGTAAAATGGTGTTCATGTTCATTGAAAAATAAAATAAAATGAAACCAAAATAGGGCTGGTTCTCCTCTTCCTCCTCCTCCTCCTCCTCCTCCTCCTCCTCCTCCTCCTCCTCCTCCTCCTCCTCCTCTTCCTCCTTCTTTTTGAGACAATGTCTTGCTAAATTGCTTATGGTCTCACTAAGTTACTGAGGCTGCCCTCAAGTTTGCTATCCTTCGGCCTCAGCCTCCCCAGCCACTGGGATCACAGGTTTGTGCCACTGTGCCGTGCTTAGCAGCAGAGCATTGGAAAGCTTTCCCTCTGAATATCTGAGAAGAAAGTGCTCTCCCCCTGAGCAGCACATTCCTGCTGGCTTTCTAGACCAGATAATTCCTGAAGCAGTAGATGAAGGGATTCAGCAGGAGTGACACTATGGTGTTGAAGAGAGCCACTCCTTTGTTGAGGGTCAGGTGCCCAGTTTGCATGGGCTTCAGGTACATGATTATGCAGCTTCCGTAGCTGAGCGACACCACCAGCATGTGGGAGGAGCAGGTAGAGAAGACCTTGCTGTGGCCCCCAGATATGGGCAGGTGCAGAACAGTGCGAATGATGCAGTAGTATGACAAAACCATCACAAGACAGTGCTGATCAGGGTGCATATGGCCACCAGGAAGCTGACCAGCTGCAGAATCCTGGTGTCATCACACACCAGCTCCAGCAAGGGGGTGCTGTCTCAAAATAATACAGAGAAGACTTCTCCTTAATAGGGGCACAAGGGTCTGTCTCTTAACGAAAAACAATTTGTGTCACACTGGGAGTCCAGGAAAGCCAATTCCAGATTTTCCTAATTTGGTAAATAACTCCATAGACTCCAATGCACCCTGCTCCTCTCTGCCTTAGTTAACCATGGAGGCCTCAAGATTACCTGCCCCCTGGGACCTCTGCACCTGCAGAGGAATGCGGGGGGGGGGCAGTCCTTTCTACTCCATGCAGCACCCCTGAACCTCCACCTTCCCACAGGCTCCAACACCTTTGGCAGCATCCAATGGGGAGCGGTTTAGAAAATTCTGGAATGTACCTAAAGACATTTCCTCATCTGGCTAGGATGCTATCAATTTGGACCCATGGTCCTTTTCAGTACTTTTAAATCTTTTTCTATTTTATGTTTCTCCTTAGTTATACATGGCCATAGAATCCATTGTGGTAAACTTATCCAAACATAAAAAAAATACTTTATTCTCCTTAGGACCCCATTCTTGTGAGTGGGCATGATGGGTAGATTCACTTAGGTATTTTCATACAATTAAATAGAAACATTATGGTCACTTCATGCTACTGTCTTTCCTGTTCTTATCTCCCCTCCCTTCCCGTTGCTCCCCTTTGTCTCATCTACAGAACTTCTCTTCTTGCCCCCCCACCTTCCTTGTGATATAGATAATGCATGTCATGGAAAACATGTGACCTTTGGTTTGGGGGATTGCCTTATTTTACTTTAGCATGATAATCTCCAGATCCATTCACTTACTGGCCAAAGTTATGAAGTCATCCTTTTTTTAAAAGCTGAGTAATATTCCACCATGTATACACACCACAATTTCTTTATCTATTCATCTCTTGGTGGTCATTTAGGCTGGCTGCATAGCTTAGCTATTGTGAGTTGTTCTCTCATAAATATTGAGGTCGCTGTGTCCTTGTAGTATGCTGATTTTATCCTCTTTATGCTGAAGAGTGGGATAACTGAGTCAGAAGGTGTTTCCAATCCAAGTTTCTTGAGGAATCTCCATCCTGCTTTCCAGAAGGGTTGCACCAATATGCAGTTTCTCCAACAAGGTGTGAGCATTCCCTGTCCCCCACATCCTCACCAATTTATTGTTACTGTATTCTTGATAATTGCCATTCTGACTGGAGTGAAAGAGAAGCTCAATGCAGTTCTAATTTGCATTTCCCAACGTGCTAGATCCATTGCCTTTTCAGTATTTTTTAAAAAATATTTTTTGTAGTTGGAGTCAGACCCAATACCTTTATTCTATCCATTTATTTTTCTGTGGTGCTGAGGATGGAACCCAGGGCCTCGCACGTGCTACGGGAGTGCTCGACAGCTGAGCCCCAGCCCCAATCCCTAACTTCAGTATTTTTTTCTTTTGCTTCTCAGTAACAGCAGCCCAGGTATTTGGGGGAGCAGTTTTGCTGCATTTGTGGATTGGGAACATTTCTCTAGAAGGAAGACTGAGAAGGTAAAGCCACATGCCCAGGATTCCAGGGATGAGCAGTACACGGTTGTCTTGCCCATGATGAGGAGATTATGTGGATGAGAAGAAGGAAAGAGCTGGGGACACCTTGGGGCCAGAACCCCTCCGGCCCCATGAGGGAAATTATTCTTGCTGTTAGTTTTCTTAAAGAAAATTAGAAATTTTCCTAAGCTACCAGTGCCAATAGATATAGGTACCTGGATGGAGCTCAGATTTGTCTTGAGAGGCAAGGAAAAGTGAATAACCAACCCAGTGGTTTTTGTCTTGTTATGACAAAAAGACAAAACTAACAAGCTAGACATTGGGCTTCTTGGGGATAAAACACTGGGTTTTACCCAGTAATTAACAATCCAACAGCACCTGACACCCAATTAAAGGGGGATGGAGAATTGAATCAGTGGGTGTGGGGATCTATAGGTGTCCAACTGCAGGAGCTGTCCTCTGAGGTGCATTCCTTGCATCTGAGAGGTTTTTCAATACCAATGAGATAAGCAGAGTGGCGAGAAAACTGGCAAAACACTCTGCAATATTCTAGCCAGGAAAATTGATAAGCACTTTAGAAGCATCTTAATGTTTACCCTCAGTCGAATGTGCCTCAATCAGAATGCCACCTTTTGAAAATAGCTGTCAACATGAAAAGTTTCTGAAATCTGCTGGTTTGTGGACCACATTTGAGGATAACGACAAAAACCATATGAGTCCATGGCTAAATACATAAGTAAAAATGGAAATCGAATAACGAGCATTCTCTTAAGACTTCCTTCCTGAAAACACTGCCCTATTTGCTTTTAATAATTCCTCTAGCAACACTTGAGGTCATAAAGAACCCAGGAACATGTCTGGTTGGGGCAGAAATGCTGGGTACCAAGAAGAAACTTACACTGAACCTCAAAGGAGAAGGTTCATAAATCACCAGAATGCAGGAATGCCCACAAATTTTGAAATTAAAAAAAAAGGGACTGGGGTTCTGGCTCAGTGACAGAGCACCTGCCTAGCACCTGTGAGGCACTGGGTTCAATCCTCAGCACCACATTATAAAGAAATATATAAAATAGAGTATACTGTCCAACTAAAAACTATATTAAAAAATAAAGATCAGATTTAAAAATAAAAGTTTAAAAAAAGTCAGAGATGATTTTAGATAATACATAAAATATAATCAAAGTAGGGCAAAGTTTATTGGCCCAGAAATCACTAGAAAGATGGAGGGAGGAAACAGTGAGGCTTCTCTGACATCTCTAGGCCTCACACCCGATTTGCTCCTCAAGGTTATGGGAGATGCTGTGGGTGATACCAGAGGCCTGCCCACAGACCAAGTCCTATTTCTTAACTGGCAGTACGATTGCATCGTATTTGTAGGTTCCTACTCCACATGGTTTTGTCCAGAGATACCAAAGGAAACAGTGTGTGTGTGTGTGTGTGTGTGTGTGTGTGTGTGTGTGTGTGAATTTACTGTAATAAAACTTTATTATGGCAGCTCTTATGAAGACAAACACAATAAGTGTTGGCGAGGATGTGGGGAAAAGGTACACTCATACATTTCTGGTGGGACTGCAAATTGGTGCAGCCAATATGGAAAGCAGTATGGAGATTCCTTGGAAATCTGAGAATGGAACCACCATTTGACCACAAAGGACGTAAAATCAGCACACTACAGGGACACAGCCACATCGATGTTTATAGCAGCACAATTCATAATAGCTAAACTGTGGAGCCAACCTAGATGCCTTTTAGTGGATGCATGGATAAAAAATATGCATTATATATACACAATGGAATTTTACTCAGCAACAAAAGACAATAAAATCATGGCATTTGCAGGTAAATGGATGGCATTGGAGAAGATAATACTAAGTGAAGTTAGACAATCCCAAAACAACAAATTCCAAATACTTTCTCTGATATAAGGAGGCTGACTATAGTGAGGTATGGAGGGGAAGCATGGGAGGAATAGATGAATTCTAGATAGAGCAGAGGGGTGGGAGGGAAAGGGAGGGGCAGGGGATTAGCAAGGATGGTGGAATGTGATGGACATCATTATCCAAAGTACATGTATGAAGACACAAATTGGTGTCAACATACTTTATATACAAACAGAGGTATGAATAATTGTGCTGTATATGTGTAATACAAATTGTAATGCATACTGCTGTCGTTTAGTTTTTAAAAATCAATAGAAAAAACTTATTATGAAAAGTTTAAGATGATATTCTAAATATATAAATGCAACTCTCAAGTCACCTTGCTCTGCACTGACAAGTTCTAATTTGAATTTTTCTGAGACCAGTAGGAAAATAGGGCACAACATACTATCAGAGAGGGCACTCCAGCTTGAGAGTGTCCTTCCTTCCCTTCCCTATGTCTTTAAATAAACTAATACCAGATAGAGTGAGGGATGTGTCTGAAATAGTAGTTAGCAGATGCACACTAGTGACAGGAACAGGAAGTTGGCATGCCAAAGATCCAGGACTACTCTAGGTCACTTTGGACCACGCTGGTCTGGAATGGTTCTTACATATTTGATGGTTAGGTGCAATCATCCTATCTTCTTGAGTTCTGGAATCTAGTCTGTGAAAGTGTCCCAGAACTTGTCCCCACCAGTGTAATTTGTGTTCTCACTGGTAGAGATACCTGTATTGCTCACATAAATCACAGGTTGTTGGCTGAGGAATGGAATCTAGCACATCAACGTGACCCAGGCAGGGCTCTGGGTAAATTACATTTCTAAAAGAAAAGTGGGGGTTTGCACAGAGGGCAGGTTTATAAAATGACTCACTGATTTGCATGATCCCATCAATCATGTCTGCATACTACCTGTCTCTATCAGTATGCAGCTGAGTGGTAGAGCTACCACGAGCACTAAAAATAGATAGATAGATAGATAGATAGATAGATAGATAGATAGATAGATCAAGGCAGGGATGAGCTGCATCTTTGAGAACCAATTATGTATCACCCCATAGAGTTCCCTAATAATTTTGCATTTTAAAAATACAATCATTGGCTTATAAAATTTAGTATCCACTGGTAGGCCAGGTGTTAGATATTCATCAAAAATGAAAAAAAGTAAAGACCAATATTGTGTGACCAGAAACTCAAGAAAACTTTTATTCACAGGCCATAAATCATCTTTCAAAACCAGTGAACATTTTATCAGTTTTCTAAAACAAACATAAAAACAAAAACAAAACAAATAACCCCACTGGGCATTCTGCTCAGAAAGGGGAATGCAATCTTCTGGAATGGAGGAGGAGTTTGAAGGTCAAAACTTTCTGAGCTTCTAAATCTATTCTGTCCCCATTTTTTATTTTATTAACGGTGACATCTTTTTTCTCTGTCTGCCTCCCCAAGCATTCAGTGTTTCCAGGTCTCAACATCTGTCCATGCCCCTGTGTCCCCAGAGGTTCTGCATGTCCTCTTTGCCACCTCGCCACTCATGGCTCCACCTGTCACCCCCTGCTTTCCCAGGTGTCATCTCTGACCCTCTACTTGCCTCTCTCTCTCTGGTCCAGATGTTATTGGAATTGTTATAACATATTTCTAAGCCTTTTTCGACAATCTGCCCATCCATACCTGTGGCCATATGCATGGATTCTGCACCCAAGGTCTCAAACCCTCATGGATGAGAAGGATGTGAACATGACTTGCTCGTGTACCAAGTAAATGTACAGATTTTCTCCCAAGTAACGACAATGGCATAATGGCTACTTACATAGTGGTTACTTTGTACCAGTTTTTTAAAAAAATATTTTTAGTTGTAGATGGACAGAATAACTTTTTTCTATTTACTTATTTCCAGGTGTTGCTGAGGATCAAACCCAGTGCCTCACAAGTGGTAGGTGAGTGCTCTGCCACTGAGCCCCAGCGCCAGCCCTGTAGCAAATTGTATTAGTAACCCAGAGATCATTTAATTTATAGAAGGAGGTGAGCAGGCTGTCTGCAAACTGTATACATAAATTGATGCACTTTGCAATGCTTTGGGGATTGCTGGCCTGGAACAAGTCACCCACCTATGATTAATGAAAACTGCAAGACATCTCCACTGCTGAAATCAGTCTTCACTTTTCTCCTCCCACAAACTTTTATTTTTTTAATCTGGGTTCTCACATTTTGTCACCAAGAAATTTGAAGCGGCTTTGACCCCTTGTCCTTGGTCAGCTATCTATTCTATTACTTGCAGTCATTCACATGGAAGTTTTTCTGCAACTCTCTCTCATCCAACACTGGCACGGACCCTTACTGGCTCTTGCTTAAACTGGTGGGGGAAAAACAAATCAAAAACAACTTCTCTCTCACTTCTTGACTTCAACCCTAATCATTGAAACAATCATTATTTTTATCATTAAAGAAAATTAACTGAGCCAGGCAGAACATTGCATGCCCATGATCCCAGCAACTTGGGAGGCTGAGGCAGGAGGATCATGAGTTCAAAGTCAGCCTCAGAACTTAATCAGGAGTAAGCAACCCAGTGAGACCCTGTCTCTAATTTAAGTATATATTTTTAAAAGAGGGGGGTGCTGGTGAAGGACCTCAGTGCTTAAGCAGCCCTGGGTTCAATCCCTGGTGCCAAAAATAATTAAATAAATAATGAGCAGAACTGACCACTAAAATTCCTTCTAAGAAACTTTCAAACTCTCACAGCCTAGTATTCAGTAGAGGTTGCAAAATGTTAGCCCAGGATCACGAAAAATATGTGCTTCTGCATTCATTATATTGTATGAGAATGAGGCTTAAATTCTTCCATGGATGACTACTACAGCATTTTCCTTTTGGAGAGAACAAGGACCTCCACTGGCTCCTGGTTATGCCCAGGGACTGATACTTCATCCCTCAGATCATAGTGGCACTGGGGGGAGGGGTTACCTTGTGTTGTCAGATGAAATTAGGTTCAATCCTGGGCGTTAAGCATACACCAGACTGCCTTGTTGACACATGAGCCATTCTTAAAGGACACTTTGGCATACAACCATATACTATGGAAACGAGGTTCAACTTCCTTCCTGGTGGGACATTTTAGCATTGCAACGAAGTAGAATTGATTTCCTAGTCACTGGCACTTTTTCTTGGGGTTATTTGTTAAAGGGGTTCGTTCTAAACTTATTAAACACATCTCAACTTCTTGGGTCAGAATCTCATGGGAAATCATGTTTTCCATTAGGAGAGGGACAAGGTGTGTCTTCTATTCTCAGGTTCCAAGTGCTAACATACAACATGGGAACAAACAGAATGTGGTGCATGAGTAATTGGAGAGATGTTCTCTTCTACACAAGTGGAGCACTATCATGACAGTCAGTCTCTCAACAAAGATGGCAACTAGAAACTAACAGGAAGGTATCCAAAAACAGTATATCAACTGGGAAACTGCTGGAGAAGGCAGAGGCTCCTGCCCCTGGAGGGCTGGGGTGGGGTGGGGTGAGATTGCATCATGCTCCTCAGAACACTTTGCAATTTAATACTCATGAGTTCCTCATTCTGGAATTGTCTATAGCTTACAGAAAGGGAAACCATAGATAAGCAGAACTACGATAGTCCAATTTCTGTAAAACAAATACCAAGAGGCAATCTTGTGAGTGGTCAGAGAGAAACAGTTGTTCAGGTACAAGATAGCATTAGTGGGTTTCCCTAGAGAATCTAAGAAGCTGGAAGGCAGTGGGACAACATGATGGAACTTGTTTTTATAAACAATCAATAATTTTATATCTTGCAATACTGTGCTTCAAAAGATAAGGGGAGATTTGTACAAGGAAAGGTTTGCAGTGAGTAAACAACTCTTCCAGAAATGCCAATAGAGCCATCAAGGATAAAGGAAATGAAAAAAGACAGAACCTTGAGCCAATATAAAATAATGAGAAATAGTGGTAGATATAGCTCAGTAGCTCAATATGGTAGCTAAATATAGCCATTGTCATGGAGTATTTAGTTTCTAACTCTTTTCTATGTGTTTTAAAAATATAAGTGTAAAAAATTGTACTCTATATGTGTACTAAGAATTGCAATGCATTCCACTGTCATGTATTTAAAAAGATAAAATTAAAAACAATTAAGAATAAATGAGTGCAAAAGTAACACTTAGAACACAAAAATAACACTTACAACATAAAAATAACACTTAGAACCAAAAAAAAAATTGATGTTGAATGATTACAAGACTCCAGTTTTCATTGCTATCAGGAAATACTTAAGGATGAGTAGTTTGCGAATAAAAAGTCATTTAGGTCAGAATTTTAGAGTCCAAGATAAAGGCATGCCATCCACTTGGCTTCTGGGGAGTACCCACTTTGCTCTATTCCAGCATGGTGGCTGTCATCAGAGTGGGGACAAGTGGAAGAGGGAAAAATCATATGGACCAATTCAAGCCACAGAGGA
Source organism: Spermophilus citellus (assembly GCF_964194105.1). Classification (NCBI taxonomy): domain Eukaryota; kingdom Metazoa; phylum Chordata; class Mammalia; order Rodentia; family Sciuridae; genus Spermophilus; species Spermophilus citellus. Next base: position 223,535 of record NW_027672867.1, on the reverse strand, counting down.
GAGAGGGGCAGTCTTGAGTTTTCATACAAACTCGTTTTCTCAAAAACTCATTCCAAGAGACTAGTGTCCATTCCTCCTGAGGGTGGTGTCCCCAATGACTGAATTAACACCCAGTAGACAGCACATTTGTAAGGTTCCCCTGCCTCAGTGCTACCATAAGGAGGACGAAGTATCCAAAACCAAAGCTTGTTTGTGGACAAATGATATGCAAGCCATAGAAGGCACATGATGCATGAAGTTATAGTCTATGACAAAGATAGAAACCAATTCTGAGGGACAAATCTGTAAGATCATCAAAAATTTCCTATACTATTTAAACTCATTTGTCATGCATAAAAACTGATCGTCATAAATTTAAGATGTTACAGTTCCCAGTACAATCACTAAGGAAAAATAAAATTATGTGCCAAAAGAAAAAAATAAAATAAAAATGGTACTGAAGAAAAATGAATCATTAATAGGCAATAATGGAAAAAATTGATGAACCAAAAACATATAGGTAGAAAACAAGTGGCAACATAGAAGAAGCATTTGGTTCATTACTATTACTTTTTTCATTACTATTACTGCATATAGATCTAATTTGTTCCAATTTTCGAAAACATATTGATCAAGTTGGGCATGCAGCACACATCTATGACTCTGAAACTCGGGGGGCTGAGGTAAGAGGATTGTAAGTTTGAGGGCAAATTTGATGACTTATGGATAGCCTGTCTAACTCATCATCATCTGGGCACAGTGGTGCAATGCTGTCGCTAACCTACTTGTGAGACTGAGGCTGGGGTATCACAAGTTAGATGCTGGCTTCAGCAACTTAGTGTAACAGTGTCTGAAAATAAAATATAATAATATTAAAAATTGGCTGGGAATGTAGCCCAGTGTTACACACTTGGGCATAAAACCTGGAACCAAATAAAATTATTCTGCTGTCTACATCAGATTCACTTTAGATTCCAAGACAAAGACAGGATGAGAATAAAAATAAATATAAAAAAATATATAAAAATAGCAATCAAGAGCCCACCACAGTAGTTCAGTGACTCGGGAAGCTGAGGCAAGAGGATCATGAATTCAAAACTGCAGGTGGTATAAATAGAGTTCCTCTTGGTGGAATGGTTTGGCTGCAAAACAAAAGCTAAGAAAGGTAAATCAGGGGGAATAACCCACAGGATACAGAAAGTAATTTTAAAAGCGGGGATGGGGTGGGCTAGCTGATCTTAGCGATGAGGCTTCCACACTCAAAAGAGCAAAATGGAGCCCCTGTTTGCTTTATTTATATCAGGGAATATCAAAGGTTTTCCATAGAATGTTCTTTGCCAAGTAAGGTAGAAGGTGGGCTTTGCAGTTCCCAATGGATTATGCCCAACTCCGGAGCAACAAGAGGGTCATGTGCTTTGGGCAATCTAGTGCACTCTGGGGGGATGTGGATAGTTCCCAAGGTAAGACCTAATTCTCCATGGCTCCATACCCAGAGAAGACCCTCAAGTAATTCATGGGTGGCACCCTGCATATTCCCCCTTTTTACTTTGCAATATAAAATGATGAGCTGTTATTTCAAGTTCCTGTTTTTTTTTTTCTGATAGTGTGACAACATATTATCACAATACAAAAAAGAACTAGGAGCAAACACCTCATTCCAATAATATACCATGCAGAGTGTTTCAGCGTGTTTCCAGGGTTAAAGCCATTCCATTCTTGAAGTATTTCCAGTTTGAGAGGTAGGATCCATAAGCTCAATTTTGCTTTTTTGAATATCCTGGATGTTGTGTTGTAACTCCATAAGATCCAGGCTATTATTATTTGCTATGCCAAATACCCATTATATGATTTAAACTTTTCCCAATCCCATTAGGAAGGCTTATATTTGGCTGCAGTAACACAGATCTTCATAGTCAGATGGAATTTAACCCTTTCCTTAAAGTTGAGAGCAGAAAGCTCATTACCAATATTTATGACAGTAGTTTCTAAGGCATCCAATTTAGTTTCTATATTTTTATCAATATTTATTATTATTGAGGGCTTTTTGAACCAAAGACATATAGGTAGTATTTTGGAAGCATTTTGAGCCAAATTATTAAGAAAATTTGCATGTTGAATGTTCTGAGATATAGCCACTGAGGCTGTAACCATAGAAGTGATGGATTAAATTAAATGAAATTATAAAAAAATATAACCAAGAATTATGAGTCCAAGAGCTCGCTTAAGTCTGGTCACCTGAGCATGCGTCTATTGTAAAACCTCAACACCAGCATCAACATGCCATGGCTCTAAAATGTTGACTGGTAGTAAGACAAAGGGAGACTGGTGAAGGATTAATGTTCCTTTCCCCTCTGTTATATCTAGTGATGCAATTAGGTAAATTGCACTTTTTACAGGCTACAAGATATTTATCATCCTTTCTTTTAACTCTCACATTTCCAGTAATTAAAACATAAGGAGATTGAACACAGCCGGCAGGCAATACCAGGAACCCTCTTTACACACCCTGCCTACAAAGTCAGGCATACGGTTGACAGTGTAATATAGGAAATCTGAGGCTGCAATTAAACACCAAACATCTTTTTGGATACCACCTTCACTGAAGGTTAGGATATTACCAACAAAACCTCCAGGAATCATGACATCCTTATGTGCTTGATTTTGTCAATTCTTGGAGACCAGCCTAAAAAGTATCCACTATTTCTAGAACCTTTTTGTTGTACTGGCAAGACATCTGCACAGTCTATCCATTTAGGAAAGGTGCCAAATTCTATTGCAGAATGATTAGGACAGTAAGGTATTGGCAGACGTTCTGTGACAATGACTAGCTTTTTATGAGAAAGTCCCATTTTAATAACTGTTTGGACATATTGCTTACAGCCCCAAGGTCCAGTATGATTGGCTGGTCTAGACCCCAGATATGCTTATTTTCTTCAGAAGATACCCCTAGATAGCCAGCATACTTATCATGGGACCAATATATACGTAGTTGTCCACTGTAACCAGTATAACTAAATCCAGTCACAGGGTTGGGTGTAATCCGAGTTATCTGTAAAACCACACAGTACATGAGTATCATTCATAAATTCTTGGATGGATTCTCTAGTCCACACCACTGGGTGTACCAAAGGTGGGTCTGGAAATATGTCCAATTGGTTTCTCCCTGGACCCCATTTACTGGACAGCTCAACAGAGCTAACATGGCCACAAACATTGTGGCTGCAAAGTTCGTTCCTCCTTGTGTCAAAGTATCTGTTCAGGCCATAGTGTTAGATTCTACAGTTGCCTCCATAATGGTAGTTTCAACATTCAGTCTCTCTGGGCCTTCTTCATCTTCTTCCTTCTTTGTAGCTTTCACTTCCTGCTGGGGGTCAGGTCTGACATCTCTGGATCAATCTTCAGTACCTGGACCTAGGTTCTAGGTCCTCCATGTTTGATAGCACATTCAGGTACCCCAATAGGATGAGAGGCACCTTCTGGGAAAACACAAGCATGACCTCTGCCCCATATTATCACTGGATCTGATATTTTCTGTTAATATGTTTGTAAATCTTTCCACAAACCTTGGCTCAAGGGACCAGCTGCAGTAGAAGAAATGAGTCCTTTGGCTGCAGTGTGACTTTCAGAGTCACAATTAAAAAAAAAAATAAAGCATGATTAAATTTATTTTGTGGGGCCTTGTGATTGTAGCTTAATAGATAAATGAGCTCATTCTACAATGGCTTGACCTTGAGGCTTCTATGGAATACCTGTTTTATGATCAATACAAAATTGATGGCAAAACTGCTGAAAAGAAAAATTAATATAATCTGGAGTATTATCAATTTCAATCTGTAAAGGACATCCTAATTCTGCAAAAGTAGCTAGACAGTGAGAAATAACATGCTGAGTATTTTCTCTTACACAGGCAGTGGCAAAAATAAATCTAGAGTAAGTATCAACAATAATATGAACTTAACACTGTTTGCCAAATTGACCAATGTGAGTTACATCCATTTGCTATAACTGATTTGGTCATAAACCATAGGATTAACCCTCGTTGGTGAACATAAAATATGTATAAAATATTGTGAGATTTGATGTAGAATTTGACAAGTTTTTCCCCAGGAATAGTAATTTTTTATGTAAACTAGAAGCATTCTGATGATGTAAAGAATGTGAGGCTTTTGCACAATCATATAAAGACATTTATTCACAAATGGCAATAAGTTTATCAATCTTATTATTACCTGAGTCTAAAGGACCTGGAATATTAGAATGTGCCCTTATATGGCTAATGAAACATGGATGGTGACACATTTGAATTGTCTTTTATAAGGTCTGAAACACTCTTGCAATGGTGGGTTCCCAGTAGTTGATGTTTCAATATTTTTTGTGACTCCAACTGCAATATAAACTATCAGAATAAATATGGATTGACTAATTTGAAAAATGAATTAAAGCCCAAATGAAAGCTTAAATGTCTGCTCATTCTGCAGAAGTATATGCTCTCTGTATTATCTCTGTATAAACATGGCTATAGAAACCTGCTTTTCCTGAACTCAATCCATCAGCAAATACTGTTAGATCTCCAACTATTGGCTAAGTACATACAATTTTGGGAAAAATAAATGTAGTCACAAGAGTAAACTGAATAATTTTCTCATGAAGGTAATGGCTTTCCATTTGACCAGGGAAATTAGCAAAAGCTATCTGCCAAGTATTAGAAGATTGCCAAAGCCAATCATGCTCTTGAGTAGAAAAAGGGCCAACATTAATATTAGGCTATGACCCAACTCTCTGCAAAACTCGTGTTCTTCCTTTAGTAACTAACTGAGCAATAAAGCCATGGTATGGAGTTGATGTCTTTTGAGGAGAATAAGGTAGGCAAGGCCACTCAATAATTCCCAATTATTGCCATATTGCTCCTGTAGGAGTATGAACAGTGGGAAATGTTAATCAATATATAGGCTCTTGTGGATTAATTCTAGTAAGCTGTGCAGTAATCCTTGCAGATTCAACTTTTGTTATGGCAATCCTTTCTTCTGCAAAAGTTGATGAGAAGGGAGAGAAGTATCTCCCTGTACAATCTGAAACAAAGGACACAAATCTGCAGTGGCTAGTTTTAAACTAGGTCATAGCCAATGAATATCACCTAGTAACTTTTAGAGATCATGTGCCTTGGGCAATTTAATGTACCTTGGGGAGCTGCAATACTTCCCATGTTTAAATCTAAATCTCCAGGACTATATAGAATATTCTGCCCGAGAGTAGAGTACACATTTTACTCCAGTGTGTAGGAAACATTGTGCAGGACTTCCCATTTTAAATCCATAAAAATGTCAATAAATTTAAAAGCACTGAAATTAGGACAAGTATCTTTTATAACTACAATGAAATTAAGTTAGAAAAACATAAAATTTTAAAATTTGCTAACATGTAGCAATTAGACAGTGTATTTTTAGGAAGAAGAAAAAGCAAAAACAAGAAAATAGTTTAGGTGGATAAATAGATGACCCCCAAGTAATTCACAGGTGGCTCCTTGAAAGTCAGTGAGGCCCTACCTCAAAATACAACATAAAAATGGCTGGGGATAGGTCTCAGTGGTAAAGTGCTCCTGGGTAAAACCCCCAGTACAAGTAAAAACAAATAAAAAACAACAAAGAAAACAGCTGGAGGGCTATGCACATGTCAGACAAAATCAGCTGTAACAGAAATTGTTAGACAGAGGCAAGAACATGATATATACTCGTAATTACATATATTAAATTATATATTAAATACATATGCACATTTATGATAAAAATTAAAATATATAATACATATCAATAAAGGGGGCAATCTCACAAACTAAGTTATAAATGTATACATGTCAAAAAAACAATGCTCCAAAATATGTGAAGTGAAAACTATCAGGATTAAAGGAAGAAAAATTTCTCCAAAAAGGGGTGGATAATTTGTGATATCCCATTTTCAAGAATGAATAAAATGTCTAGCAGAAAGTCCATGTAAAACAAAACAAAATGACTTGAACAACAGTATAACTATACTAGGTCTAGAGGACTATATAGAATATTCTGCCCCGAAGAGTAGAATACACATTTTACTCCAGTGTGTAGGAAACATTATGCAGAACTTGCCATTATAAAGCCATAAAAATGTCAATGAATTTTAAAGCACTGAAATTAGGACAAGTATCTTTTGTAACTACAATGAACTAAAGTTAATAAAACAGAAAATTTAAAAATTTACAAACATGTAGCAATTAGTGAACTCTTTAGGAAGAAGAAAAAGAAAAAATAGAAACTCGTTTAAATGGATAAAAATGAAAATGAAAGCAACCATGCCAAAACTGATGAGATGCAGCTAAAGTAGCCCTCAGAAGAAAATTCATAACCACAAAGGCCTACATTATAAAAGAAAAACTGCCCAAACAAAAACCTAAATTTACACAGTACTAGACAAAGAGAAGCAAGCTGTAATCAAATTGCACAGAGGATAAATTTTAATAAAGAATAGAGCAAGCATAAAACAAATAGACAAAAGAATTAAGAAAACAAACTTGATTGTTAAAAAGATTTACAAAATTGATTGTTCAATTAACCAAGCAAAAAAAGAGAGAGAGAGAGAGTACTCAAGTTAATAAATATAAAAAAAAAAGTGAGACCACAAAAACAGACGCCACAAAAAAAATTAGAAAAATTTAAGGGCATATTATGAACAACTGAATGTGAACAATTTTTTACATAACATCCATCAAACTGACTTAGACTTAGAAAATCTCAAAAGACTTAATAAGAGATTGAATCAGTAAAAAAAAAAACACAATAGTAACATCCATATCAGAGCTGAGCATGGTTGGTGTACACCTGTATCCCAGTGACTTGGGAGGTTGAGGCAGGAAGATCGTGAGTTCAAAGCCAGCCTCAGCAAAAGCAAGGTGCTGACCAACTCAGTGAGACCCTGTCTCTAAATAAAATACAAAATAGGGCTGGGATGTGGCTCGGGAGTCAAGGGCCCTGGAGTTCAATCCCTGGTACCCAACAACAACAAAATTCCATATTAGAAATGTGAAGTGAAACTATCAAACTATATCTAACTCTAAAAACAGATAGATAGCTTTGTGTGAATTAAATCCTAAGGTCTCTACGAAAGAATGATTTAAATAAAAAAGTTCAGCATTTGTGCAGGATATAGCACCAATCAATACAATTTTTGTAGCTGAACAATAAATATTAAAAGCAAAATTACTTTAAAAAATTCCATTTATGGTAGTATCACATATTAAATACATAGCAAAAAATTAACAAACAAATATGTCTTGTAAGCAGAAAATACTATAGAAAATGTTTAAAAGAATAAATAGGAATTGACTATTTATTGATAAGATTAATGTTGCTGAAATGGTAAAATGCAAATTGATTTTGTAAACCTTACCAAAATTCCCACATGCCATCTTTGAAAAAGATGTAATAATAAGCCTAAAGTGAATATGGAAGTTCAGTGAACCTCAAATACCAAATACAGTTTGTTTGTTTGTTTGTTTTCAATAAAAATATAAAGAACAAAATTGGGAGACTTATACATCCCAATTTTAAAGCTCATTATAAAGTTTCAGTACTCAAAGAAACTGGATCCCTATTCCTCACCCTGTTCAAAATCAATTCAAAAGTGGTAAAAGACCTGACTGTGAAACTACAAAATAAACAAGGGAAAGCAATTTAAGACTCTTATAAGGACAACAAATGTTTTGGACAGAATTTTGAAATCACAAAAAAGTAAAAATTGAAAATTCCATTAAACTAAAAAGTTGACGAACAGCAAAGAAAAAAGGGGGGAGGGAATCCTTATAAAATGGGAGAAAATCTTTACCCAGTATGTGTTTGATACAATCTTCATATTTAGAATATGTAAAGAACAAAAATAATCATAACACCAAACAATCAAAAACTAAGTAATGCCATTCAAGTGGGTAAACGAAGTAGACAGTTTTTCAAAAGAAACAAAAAGTTCCAGCAAACATGAAGAAAAATATTCAATATAAGTAGCCTTCAGGAAAATGCAAATAAAAAATACACTGAGGAAGACTGGGGAAATAACTCAGTAGGTAGAGTGCTTGCCTTGCACGTGCAAGGCCCTGGGTTCAGTCCCCAGCACCACAAGAAAAAAAAAAATACATGAGGTATCATTACATCCCAGTAAGAATGGTTAAATTACAAAAGTGACAAACATGATGTGGATGTAGAAAAAAATCAACACTTAGGCACAGGTGTGTGCAAGTAAATTGGGTAGCTGATATGAAAAACTGTGCATATTACTCAAAAAACTAACAATAGCTGGGATCATGGCACATGACTAATCCCATATATTTAAGAAGCTAAAGAAGGAGGATTACAAGTTTAAGGCCAGCTTGTGCAAGTTCAAGTTCAAAGAGGGCAAAACCCTGTCTCCAATAAAAAAGAAATATGCTGAAGGCCAGGAATGGTGATAAATGCCTGTAAAGTAGGCAACTTGGGAGACCACAGGAGGAGGATCCTGAATTTGCTGCAAGGATAGGAAACTTAATGTAATGCTCCCTCAAAATAAATAAATAAATTAATAATAATAATAATAATAATAATAATAATAATAATAATAATAATAATAAAATAAGGCACTGTGATGTAGTCTAATTGTCAAATGTTTGCCAAGCACATGAGGCTTTGGTTAAGTCTTTTGTATCTCAACTAAATAATACTAAAATAGAATTACCTTGTGATTCAGGTATCCCACTTGGGAGTATGTAATGAACAAGAATGAAACCTTCATCTGATACCTGGATGCCCATGTTTATTGAGGCACATCCCAATTGAAAAGATATAAAATCACCTAGGAATTCTGGGGCAGATGTATAAAGAAAATATGGCATATATGTATGCATACATCCATAAAAATCAAATCCTGCCACCTGCAACCAATTGGGTGAAATTGGAGGGCAGAGTGGTAAAATGAAAGAAAACCAGACACATAAATACAAACACTGCATGCTGTCCCTCAGGTGGGGGAGGCTAAACCTGAATCTAGGTTGGTGATTTTTAAAGGTTAAAGAGTGAATGTGGGAAATGAGAAAGGTATTTCATCAGTGGGTGAGGCGTATGTGTTAAAATACCATGCAGAGACCCTTTATTGTGTGTATATAGTACATCTTCATCAAAGCTATTTTGAAAATGTTACTGTAATCAGTACTGAGTCACACTTACAAAATGATTAAATGGAATAATATTCCAGGCATGGTTGTGGATGCCTATAGTACCAGCAACTCAGGGGACTGAGGAAGGAGAATTGACAATTTGAGGTCACCCTTGGGAATACAAGGGTATTGTCTCAAAAGATATTGTCTCAAAACCAAAGAAATAATGAACTGAGGATAAATCTCAGTGGTAGAGTGTTTCTAGATTCAAATTCATTACTGCAAAAAGAAATAAGTAAATGGAATATAATTTAGAAATAGATCCTTATATTTATGGAACATGATCTCAAACACTATCTCACACTTTACACAATTAATTTTAAATGGAAGGGGCTGGGGATGTGGCTCAAGCGATATCACGCTCACCTAGCATGCGTGCAGCCCGGGTTCGATCCTCAGCACCACATACAAACTAAGATGTTGTGTGTGCCAAATACTAAAAAAAAATATTAAAATTTTAAATGGAAGAAAAGTGTAAATATGAGAATTGGGACTACAAGATTCGTGGCAGAAAACATGTAAAAATCTCATAACCCTGCATTGAACAATGGATTCTTAGAAAAGACAAATTTTCTTTGTTTCTTTTTGGTACCAGGGATTGAACACCGGGGAGCTTAACTACTGAGCAACATTCCCAGCCCTTTTAAAAATTTTACTTAGAGACCAATTTCTAAGTCTGGCTTTGAACATGTGATCCTCCTGCCTCAGCCTCCCAAACTGCTAGGATTATAGGCATGTGCCAAAAGATACTGCTAATAATGCCACATATTTAGAAAGTATCTACAGGATTTTAGATATGAGGTTTATGATGTGGCATAATAAATTTTGTGAAGGGTAAAGAAAAATATATTTATAATTTAGCCAATATGTTTTTTTAAACTATAGACTTCATCTAGACTTCCATATATACTATTTGAAATTTCACTGTCCCCAGTGGGGACTTCTATCTGAAAAACTCCAACCACATTTGCCTTGTATAAGTCAAAACTGGACATCCATTTTTCTTAATCTATAGACTTAAATAAAATTGAAATTTCTCAAGAGTAAAGATTACTCCTCTGGAGCCAAATGATCAATAGCATTGTGTGGAATCATATTAGCTGAAGGGCTGTAAAAGAAATATTAACTAATTAACTTCTGACCCCAAATAACATCTGTATACTTGTCGCTTCTTCATGTAGTCATGAATGCATTGTTGAGTCACAAAAAAGAGAAATATAATAATTTTGTGGGCATATTTTTAGCAAGTTATGAATTATCATGAAAATGGTTCTCATTTTCACCGAACACACAGAAGTATCAACAGAGTCAAGATTAAGCCTATTACATTCAGAAATATCTTTGTTCCTTTAATAATTATTTGTTGGTACAGAAAATTGAACTCTGGGGTGCTTTACCCCTGAGCTACATCTCCAGTGCCTTTGTTCATTTTTAAATTTTACTTTTTTTATTAGTGAATTTCAGTTACACATAACATTAAGTTTTATTTTGACATGAAATCATACCACTTTTAAAAGGGGATTATTCTATCCGAGTGGTGTGATTAAAATAAATACAAATATTATATACCCATAACCACATCCAAAGTAATGAAAATTTCCTCAACTGTTTTTATGACTTTTATGCTTCTAGCTATTACACAAAGGACTTTGATCCTTTTTTTAATTTTATTTTTGTACATGATGTGAGGTACATATCCAAATACATTTTTTCTTCTTGTGGATATCTAGTCATCTCAGGGGCATTTTTGCTTTAGCTTTCACTCTTGAAAAATATAAGCACTGTGTGTGTGTTTGTGTGTATGTGTGTGTGTTTGTGTGTGCATGTAAATCCATCTGAACACCAGTTACAAATTGCTGCCCATGCAGGTCAGGAAAATTGCTGCCCACACAGTTACAAATTGCTGCCCCCGACCTGCAAAGTCAGCTTAACTTAAGGGCAGTCCTGTGAATTTCCAGGGACACCAAATAAAACATAGACACACTTTACCTTTACACAAACTTCAGGACTTCTTCTCTGCCCTTGGTCTCAGGCTCCCCAAAAGGGAGGGCAAGAGAAAATCATGAGAGGCTGGTGAGAAAGTGACCACATTCAGAAGAGAGCTTTTATTGGAGGACACTTGTTCTTAGAAAGTTCTATTCAAAAAAGGCCAGAGGGGGAAGGGTTACATGGGACACATGAGGGTAGGTCAACCCTCATGAATAATGCCTACATCTGAAGGCCCATCTCTCTATCTAAGCTGGGACAACACCCAAGTCACCACAAATGTAGTGACTGGTCAGAGCCTCCTGCTTCAGGACTGAAAGGCATGGGTCATTCAGAGAGGCTTCCCACATATCTGTCCTTCTTTCTTTGAAAAAGCATGTGATGGGTCATTATTTTGAGTTCCTGAATTCTTCTTCTAGGGGCACAACATCCTACAATTACAACACAAGAGAGAATAAGTAGCAATGAGAACAATACAAGAATATACCATGCAGAGTGTTTAAGAATGTTTCTGGGGTTAAAGCTGTTTAATTCTTTAAGTATTTGATCAGCTAAAGAAGTAGGATCTGAAAAATGAATCTTACATTTTTGTATCTTGAATCTGATGATGCAGCTCCAAAAGATCCAAGCATTATTCTGCCAAATATCCAACAAGTGGATTTGAAGCTTCTTCCAATGCCATTAAGAAGCATTGCATTTGGCAGCAGTATCACACTCTTACTTATAGCATGACATTTAGGTCTTTCCTTGAATTTCAAAGTGGAAAGTTCATTATTTATATTCATGACAGCAGTCTCTAAGGCATTTAGCTTGGTCACATTCCTTTCATCAACATTTATTTGATTGTGAAGAGCCTTGGAAATATTCTGAGCCAAACAATTAAGAAAATTTGCATGTTGAATATTTGAGATATGGCCACCAAAGCTGTCACCATGGAAGCAATTAAAGAAACCAAGCAAACAACTCTCACTATTATGAGTCCAAGAGCACACTTAGGTCTCACTAGCTGGGCGTGTATTTGTTGTAAGACTTGAAAAGCAGCATCAGCCTACCATGGCTCTGAAATATTTCCTGGTAATAAGACAAAGGAGGGCTGATGGAGCATCATCGTTCCTTTTTCTCTATTATTTCTGGTGATACAATTAGTTAAATTACATTTATTATATGTTACAAGATATCTATCATCTTCCCTTTTAACTTTTACATTTCCTGTAATTAAAACATAAGGAGATTGAACACAGGCCCATAAGCTGTAGCAAGAACCTTCCTGTTACAGTTCTTGCCTACAAAGTCTGGTAAAGCTTTGACAGTAAAATGTAAGAATTCTGAGGCAGCAATTAAGCACCAAACATCTTTCTGAATGCCACCTTCCCTGAAGGTAAGGATGCTACTAACAAATCCTCCAGGATTCATGGCATTACCCTTGCATAACTGCCTTTTGTCAATTTTAGGAGACCAGTCCAAAATATACCCACCATTTCTACACACCTTATGCTGTACTTGAAAAGTACAAATAAAATTTAAAGTTTCTAGTATTAATGATAAAAATGAAAAAGAGATGGATGGTGCCAGATTTCTAGACTCTGAAGTATAAGCAATTAAAAACAGACTTATGTGCAATTTTGCCTTGAGCATAGTGGTAGGATTATGATGTCTACCCCCCCCCATTGGTATGGGGTACTATGAGAATATGAGCACAAATCACAGATTTTATATATATTTCAATACAGCCCATCAACAAACTCAACATTAAATTTAAAAGAAAAGAATTAAATCTCCATTGTTTAGGTCAAGCCCTAGGTACCAGAGATCCAGGGATCCTGAAGGATGAGTGGCTTAGGTGAAAGAAGAGGAGACAGGATTATAGTTGCAAGTTATGAGCAGCCTTCAGAAGTACCCACTGCCCCTAGAGGGGCCTTTATTTTTAAACATTTTTTACAAGTGTTTTTTCATGTAGTTAATGGATAGCTTCAAAGCTCAAAATTCCTTTGATTTACATAATTTTTAAGAGTTCCAATATTTTCAGATATATATTAATTACCTAAGATATTGAGTGCATTGTGAAAAATATTTTCCTGTAACTTTTGCCAATCACGATTAAGCTTTTACATTTTCACCTCAATCAATAAGTGCTAGACTACACAACTCGACTACATGTATCTTGACCTATTATTAACTTTTAACTTTAAAGCACATGTATAATTATATCATTAACCTTTAACTTTAAAGCATACCTATGATTATTGGTAAGATTTCTTACTTGTAAAGTCCCAATAAAACACTTAAAGTAGCTAAAGCCTATTACTTAAAAGCACTTTTCTGAAGTGCTTCTAAAATTTATGTATATTAATTTTATATTATTCTATTTTTAATTCCAAAGGTAATTTTCTTTTTCATATGACCTATTTAACTGCTTTAAGTTTCTTTGATACTTTTCCAAAATACAACCATTTTTATTTTTTTTTTTTTGTAATCTTTAACAAAAGAGCAGGCTCTTCAACACAGCCCATTTACCATTAATATTAACAATGTGTTTCCCATTTTTATCATGAATTCCTGTGTAAGGCAAAGGAGGACCTGTTAGTGGGGGGAAATGTATGTTGCACAGATTGTAGATTTAGAATGTGGGGCTTAGTGCAAATTGTTAAGTTTTTCTCAAGAATCTTGAGATTTGTAATATTTTCTTCATAAATTTTTGAGGAATAACACTACTGTTTGTGTCCTGACAGATATTAAAACACATCTCCAGGCATGTCTTAAGTGTACCTTCAGTCTCATTTTGGGAATTTTACTGCCATTTCCATCAACATGTACTTTTATTATTGATTGATGTATACCCTATTATCCATATCATGAGTATCATAAACAATACATTTAACCTTCCCCATGGTTTCAGTTTCGAAATGGTGTAGCTCTACCATGGCATCCCCCATGCTGTGACCCTGTCAGAGGGTGCAAAAACAACTTAACCACAATATCTATAAGACACCAGATATTTTCCATATGACTTCTGTGGAACTTGTGATTGAATCTTGAGTTCCAGCCGATGGTGGGTCAATTAATTGTCACTGGATAACAAGTCATTCTAGAACTTATTGGCTCACTCAACCCCTGAGCCAAATCCCCAGCAGTATTTTGTATTTTATTTAAAGAAAGAGGTTTCACTGATTTGCTTAGCACTTCTCCCTTGCTGAAGCTGGCATGGAACTCATGATCCTTCTGCTTCAGCCTTCCAGGACCCTGGGATTACAGGAGTGCAGCATTGCACTCAGCTCTGTTCACAATTTTAATGCCAGCATTCCCTCTTTGCCTTATCAACTATTTTTTATGCTATATTTCAAATGGATGCAGTATTTCTAATTTTTCCTCCAAGAACTGGATGACAGTTTATAGATTTTGCTTTCTCTTTGAGAGCATTTCACGTGAGAAGAAAGCAGACACAATGAGTTTATTAGAAGTGATGTGAAGGAAGAAAAAGGTGACACTTTAAAGAGAGAGAATGTGTCCTCTCTGTAAAGAGAAGAGCATGGCTCTCTTTCTGTCCAATTTTATTAGAGATCCAAAAAAAGATTCTAAAGAATCCTGCCCAGGTACACTTCTTGACTTTGGACTGACAACAGGATAATATCAAACTCTCAAGTATCCAGTGCCATGAAAACTTTAGGTTAACTAGCCACATGTTCATGATTTATAATTGAATTCTTAATCATAAACTCTTGCAGATTTTATGGTTAGTAGGAATTATCCTTATTTCCCTGAGTTCCAGAATCTGGTCTTTAACAAGATCACGAAAGTCTCCCCTTTAGTGTAACTTGCGTTCCTCTTACAAACATTATTTTGAACCTGCATTTCTCCTGCAGATAATAGGTTGTTAAAGAATGTAACACATCTTGTCCAGTTAATCCAAAAAGGGTGCAAGTAAATTGCTTCTTGGAAAATAAAGCATAGGGTCAATGTGTTGAGCCTATTTATTTATTTATTATGCTGTGTGTTGAAATCAGAGCTAGTTGACCACTGAGCTACATCACCAGCTCCTTTTTTATATTTTATTTACAGACAAGATTTCATTGATTTGCTTAGTGGCTGGCTGATATGTTGCTGAGACTGGCTCTAAATTCATGATTCTCCTGTCTCACCCTCCCAAGCTGCTCGGAATACAGGTATGTGGCACCATGAACAACCCACCATTTACCTTAAAGGTACTTCATTTCTTTTACCAGGTTCTGTGAAAAATACTACAATGAAAATATAGTCTTTTCTATGATCTAATGACTCCAATTTTTTTAGATACTTACCCAGAATTACTACTACTGAATCATATGACATTTTTATTTTAACTTATTGAAGAACCTTAATACCATTTTCAAAAATAGCTTTATTCAATTTATATTCTCACCAGCATTTTTACAAGTGAATCTTTATATCCATGCTCATATGCTCTGGATTACCTACTATCTTTCAGATTTTTATTTTTTACTTCTAAATATCTTACTTATTTACTTACTAGTCATATAGACAAATAACTTTTATTTTATTTATTTGTTTTTATGTGGTTCTGATGCTTGAACACAGTGCCTCCCATGTGCTAGGAAAGCACTCTATAACTGAGCCAGAACCCCAGCCCCTATCTTTCAGATTTCTATCATAGGCATTCTGACAAGACTGCTTAGGGTGAAGGAAAGTTTTCATTTGACTGATGCATTAAATTTCTGAGGCAAGTGTGTTATATTCCAGGCTCTCAAGTAGCTAGAAGAAGAGTGTACTGTATTTTCTGTGGTGAAACAGGAATATGTGATTCCTAACACATTTTTAACACTACTGCTGCAAATTTTAGTTTTTGGAAGTAGTTACAAACAATGCAAATCCAACTATTTGTAATGTATGAATATTTGCACATGCTCAGTCTCTGTTGCTTATAGAAATTGGATGTTTAGGATATACTCCCTGGAACAGAAGTCACTAATTTTAGATGCTCAGTACATGGAGAAACTACTTCTGAAAACAACTGGAAGGCCTGGAATTATTACTGGGGTGAACAAGGGTAGGTCAGGGCTCAGAAAGTGCTCAAATATGATTGAGTCTATCGGTAGTTTGTTTAATTTTCCCCTTTGGTACCTATAATTGAGTTGAGAGAGAAGCAATTCTTCCAGCAACAGAAGTTAGCAAAACCACTGGAACTTAGGCCTAGTGCAGATGACTAGAAACTTTCTCTAGAAACTTCCAGATGACTGGGATCAAAAAGTAACAATTAGCATTTTGAAAATCCTTCTCAGAAAACACCATAAAAAGTAGCAGAAATATCTGAGGGGTTCACAATTCGGAATACATTTTTTAATTTGTTGATCATTTTATTATGGAGTCACTAGAGTTCCTTTTATAGTCTGAATACTATAAAATAATTAAATATGTAATGTAAAATATTTTCTCCTACTCAGCAACTTGTTGTTTTAAAAAATATTTTCACATGTATGACCTCCTCAGCAGCCACATGAATGTTTATAGCAGCTCAATTTGCAATAGCTAGACTATGGACCAACCTAGGTGGTTCTCGAAAGATGAATGGATAAAGAAAATGTGGTATATATAATCAATGGAATATTAGTCAGGTTGAAAGTAGGCTAAAATTATGGCATTTTCTAGTAAATGGTTGGAGTTGGAGAATGTCATGCTAAGTGAAATAAGCCAGTCTCGCAAAATCAAAGACAAATGTTTTCTCTATTATGCTGATGCTAATTCAGGAGGGAGGGGGCACTGGGGCAGAATCGCTTTACCTTACATTAGGTTGGGGGGAGTGATGGGAGGGAGGGGAGAGGGATGTGGGAATAGGAAAGATAGTAGTAGATTGAAACAGACATCATTACTGTATGTATATATTTGACTAAATGACTAATATGATTCTGTAACATGTACACTCAGAAAAATGAGAAATGATATCTGATTCAAGTATGATATACCAAAGTGTATATATCTGCATTCTACTGTCATGGGGATGAAAGAGGGTCTGGGGATGTGGCTTAGTGGTTAAGATCCCCTTGTACTATAATGAGTGAAGGAGAAAATAGGGAAGACAAATCAGAAGGCAGGATGGATCCACACAATTCCAACAATAATAATCCCTAATAATCCCTACCCTCATTACCAAGTACTTAGGGTCTGTGTGATATTGGTCCATCTGTGTAAAATTGTAAAAAAAAATATTTTTTTCTTATGATCTGGAGACTTAGAAATGGACTTGCAAATTTCTACCAGGCCTGGTAGAATGGGTTGGAAACAGTAGTCACATCCTATAGAATTCCAAAGTCGTTACTTTAATTGAACCACTTCAGCTGAGTTCCCAGCAAATGTGACTGCCATTGGGGTAACGGTTCAGAGACCACATTGCTCCAGTTTTAGATGACTGTGAGGTCAGCCTGGGCAACCAAGTCCACCACTGTCTCAAGAAAGAAAAAAGAGTGGGGGGGCTTGGTGAGAGTGTAGCTCAGTGGTAAAGCAGCCTTGGGTTCAATCCCCTGTGGAGACCAGTGACAGTGATTGGGAGACAAGTGTCTGAGATGGAGGTTTCTAATGATGTAATGGCAGTGGCATGCTTGGTGACTGGAAAAGTTTCTATGCAAATGTATAGGATGTCTGGTTGCTATGGCAATGCTCTCCATGGGGGAGACTCTGTTGTGGGAGACTTTTCAGCTTTGACCTTATTCTCAGGCACAAAGTTCCTTGCTAATTCAACTGCATGGTTCACCAGTTCCACTGGTGAACCTGTCTGTAAGTATCAATACCCAATACCAAATATAATGAAAATTACTAATCCTATCTAATCAAGAACTGGTATATATTTTGGCCTCAGATTTGGCTAATATTTTCTGTTTTCTCTATTTCAATAGCATTCTAATGCAAATTGTCCTTATCACTAACAGGACCAAATAAATTTTCAGACTACTCATCAGCTTTTCACAAATGACCTGAGCAGAGACTCACAGCATCACGTTTTTTGCAGGAGCACATCATAATTTGCTGACATCCTCCTCCAAGGTTGCTTGACACACTCCTTAAAGACAAGAAAATCTGACCCCTTTTAGACTGCCCTGGACCAGGTGGTAACGTGTTCTTCACTTATCAGTTTCACTTGAGTTCCCCAATGACATCATATATAAATCAGAGACCTCCATATGGAATTTCTCCACCAAAAGGCTCTGAAAAGACAGGCACCGTTAGCACCTTCATAGACTCCTGCACAATAAAAGCTTTCACAAACTCTTTATGAAAAGGAGATTATGGCCACTTGTGATGACTACCAATTACTGAGGGTTCCCAGAGCAGGAAGCTTCTCCTCATGGACCTTGCTATATTATTATTTTTTTAAAACCACACAATTGATTTTTATTGAATTGGTGAATTTTACAGAGTTCCTGAATTAATAAACCATGCCTGAGAATCCAAAGAAGAAAACAATATAATGGACAAGCCCATCCACCCATCATACGGTTTATGAAAACTTGGTTCCTAATGCATTTTTCTTGGAGGTACTGGGAATTGAACTCAGTGGCACTCAACCACTCAGCCACCTCCCAGCCTTCTTTTTTATTTATTATTTGAGTTACTTCTTAGAGACGGTATCACTGAGTTCTTTACTCCTTGTTATCCAGGGAGGCCACCTTACAAATCACAACCCTTGGGGTAAGGTTGTGGTTTAGTGGTTGACAATGTGCCTAGCATGTGTGAGGTACTGGGTTTGATCCTTAGAAAAAAAAATTATATATATATATATATATATATATATATATATATATATATATATATATATAAATTTTTAAGAAAAATGAAAAGATGGGCTGGGGATGTGACTCAAATAGTAGTGTGCTCACCTGGCAATTGTGGAGGGCTGGGTTTAATCCTCAGCACCACATTAAAAATAAAATAAAGATGTTGTGTCCACTGAAAACTAAAAAATAAATAAATATTAAAAAATTCTTTCTCTCTTTAAAAAAAGTGATAAAAAAAATCACAATCCGGGGATTCCAACATGGCGGCAGGTGCAGAGAGATCAAGTCTCTGACCTCTTCAGCTGTGCAGGCATAGGGAGTCGTAAACAACCTAAATCTGTTTGCTCAGGATCACTAGGCAATGCTGAGCTGATGTGGATCTGGGGCGAACAGTCTGGGCCTCTCAGAACACACACTGAGCCCGGATCGGCTGAATTCAAGCTCCCGTTCGCCTGCTTCCCGAAGACAAACAGCTGTGACTCAGCACTAATCCATCCTGCTGAAACAACTGGTCGGCCCTTCTCATCCTACGGAGGTAAATGCCTACCGAGCCTTCATAGGTAGTGGCCACAGGTTTGAAACGGGGCTTGGGAGAGACAGCAAGGACCCACCCGTTGCATTGGTCGCCCGGCAAGGGGAAACGAACTGTCGCCATTTGCAAGAGATACCACCATGGCAGAGAACTGACGTCATCAGACTGCGGCGGAGGAGATAACTTCATTGAAACCTGCGGCTACAGGTGTGTAATCCCCTAGCCTTCCCTCTCCACACATCGGGGAAAACTTAAGGGCCCCTCCCAGCTCTCCCATGAGCGCGATAGCCAGACGGAGGTAATCAGGAGTGGCACGAGACCCGCGGCACAGAACTTCCGGCTACCACTCCCACCAGTGCTGACAACTGAGGTCTCTTGCACCAGCTACTGGGAGTGTGGCTACCGGAGGGCAAGTAACATTCGCTGAGGATTCTCAGCCCCAAGCTCTACAAACTTAGGGTCTGAGGGAATGGCAAACTTGAAGAGTGTGCCCAGTCGTTCATGAAAACAGGGCTCCCGGGAGCAGCAGACCTGGTGTGTAGCCAGTATTGTGGTGAGCGGCACCCGTGAGAGGGGCCTGGCTAGAGGAAAAGTGGGAAGTGACTAGACACAAAAGGAGGCCCTAGGCACTCAGGATTGGAGACTCACCCAGTCTGGGAGTAGCTGCTGTACAGTGATTGGTTCCCGTGTATTGACAGGAGAAACTTGGCCTGGTGGGCACAGCGCCACCTACTGGAAGAGAAGTCAATCAAACTCTAAGACTGCATTTATTAGTTTTTTTTTCTTTTTAAATTTTCTCTTTTTTTTTGATTTGAGTTTTTCTTTCATTTTCATTTTTCTTTCTTGTTGTTTTTTTAAATTTTTTTTACAATTTTATTTAAATTTTTTTTTCTTCTAATTTTAATTTTTTTAATTATTTTTTTAAATTTTTTTTCTTTTTTTATTTCCTATTTTTTTTTATTCTTTTGTCTTTTCATTTCTTTTCAATTATCTAATCCCCCCTTCCTTGAATTCTACCTGCTTACTCTCATTAGTGACTTCTTCCCTTCCCTTCTAATACCTTTCCTCCCAAGCATCTAATAAATTTATAGGAGTAAACAGTAACTCATCAGACAAACAGAACAAGAAGTAACATGAGCAGCTTCAAAAAGCAAGGAAGAAAAGGAGTACAAACAATGCAGGTCAGCCTAAGTATTCAGGAGGACCTAGAGTCATCAGAGAAATGCTCATATAAAGAACTCAAGGAACACCTTAGACAGATGGAATGGAACCTTAAAGAGGATACAAGACAGCAAATTCAAGCAGCAAAAGAACACATTGAGAATGAATTACATAAACAGATAAAAGAAGAAGTTAAGCATCTTTATCAGGAGATAGAGATTATAAAAACTAATCAAACAATAATTCTAGAAATGAAGGAAACGATAAACCAAATTAAAAGAGTGGAGCAAGTAGAAGCCAGAACATCAGATAATGAAGACAAAATGTATCATCTTGAAAAGAGTTTAGCCTACTGAGAAAGGCTGGTAAAAAATCACGAGAAAAACATCCAAGAGTTATGGGATAACATAAAAAAACCAAACTTACGAGTCATCGGGATAGAAGAAGGTACAGAGATTCAAACCAAGGGAATGAGTAACCTGCTGAATGAAATAATTACAGAAAACTTTCCAGAAATAAAAAAGGAAACAGATATACAAATTGAAGATGCATACAGGACACCGAGCACACAAAATCACAGTAGACCAACACCAAGACACATTGTTATGAAGATATCCAATATACAGAACAAAGAGAAAATATTAAAAGCTACAAGAGAAAGGAGACAGATTACATTCAGGGGTAAACCAATAAGGTTAACAACGGATTTTTCATCACAGACACTGAAAGCAATAAGGTCATGGAACAATGTATTTCAAACTCTGAAAGACAATGGATGCCAACCAAGAATTCTGTATCCAGCAAAATTAAGCTTCAGGTATGACAACGAAATAAAATCTTTCAGGATAAACAAAAGTTAAAAGAATTTGCAGCCAGAAAACCAGCATTGCAAAGCATTTTGAGCAAAACACTACACGAGGAAGAAATGAAAGACAATAACCAAAACCATCAGTAGGAAGTGCCTCAGTAAAGACAGAGGGCAAGGGGAAAGATAATCATGGAGAAACAAACTAATTTTTTTTAAAAAGGATAAATAATCAAACATGGATGGAAGTACAAATGATATATCAATAGTAACTCTGAATGTTAATGGCTTAAACTCTCCAATAAAGCGACATAGGCTGGTATCATGGATTAAAAAAACAAATCCAACAATATGCTGCCTCCAGGAGACACATCTGATTGGAAAAGACATACACAGGCTGAAGGTGAAAGGATGGGAAAAAATATACCATGCACAAGGTCCTCGTAGGCAAGCAGGGGTGGCCATCCTTATATCGAATAAAATTGACTTCAAGACTAAGTTAATCAAAAGGGATAAAGAAGGACATTATATACTGTTAAAAGTAACAATTCACCAACAAGACATAACAATTATCAATATTTATGCACCAAATAATGGTGCTGCGACATTCATAAAACAAATTCTCACAAGTTCAAGAATCAAATAGACCACAATGCAATACTTATGGGTGACTTCAACACACCTCTCTCACCATTGGACAGATCCTCCAAACAAAAGTTGAATAAAGAAACTATACAACTCAATATCACAATCAATAACCTAGACTTAACTGACATAGAGAATATATCAACCATCATCAAATGGATATACTTTTTCTCAGCAGCACATGGATCCTTCTCAAAAATAGACCATATATTATGCCATAGGGCAACTCTCAGTAAATATAAAGGGGTGGAGATAATACCTTGCATTTTATCTGATCATAATGGAATGAAACTGGAAATCAATGATAAAAGAAGGAAGGAAAAATCCTACATCACATGGAAAATGAACAATATGTTACTGAATGATCAATGGGTTACAGAAGACATAAAGGAGGAAATCAAAAAATTCTTAGAGATAAACGAAAATACAGACAGAACATATCGGAATCTATGGGACACAATGAAAGCAGTTTTAAGAGGAAAATTCATCGCCTGGTGGTCATTCCTCAAAAAAAGAAAAAACCAACAAATAAATGAGCTCACACTTCATCTCAAAGCCCTAGAAAAGGAAGAGCAAAACAACAGCAAATGTAGCAGAAGGCAAGAAATAATTAAAATCAGAGCAGAAGTCAATGAAATTAAAACAAAAGAAACTATTGAAAAAATTAACAAAACTAAAAGTTGGTTCTTTGAAAAAATAAATAAGATCAACAGACCTTTAGCCATGCTAACGAAGAGAAGAAGAGAGAGAACTCAAATTACTAACATACGGGATGAAAAAGGCAATATCACAACAGATGCTACAGAAATACAGAAGACAATTAGAAATTATTTTGAAAACCTATATTCCAATAAAATAGAAGATAGTGAAGACTTCGATAAATTTCTTAAGTCATATGAATTGCCCATACTGAGTCAGGAGGATACACACAATTTGAACAGACCAATATCAATGGATGAAATTGAAGAAGCCATCAAAAGACTACCAACCAAGAAAAGCCCAGGACCGGATGGGTATACAGCGGAGTTTTACAAAACCTTTAAGAAGAATTAATACCAATACTTTTCAAGTTATTTCAGGAAATAGAAAAAGAGGGAGCTCTTCCAAATTCATTCTATGAGGCCAACATCACCCGGATTCCGAAACCAGACAAGGACACCTCAAAGAAAGAAAACTACAGACCAATATCTCTAATGAACCTAGATGCAAAAATCCTCAATACAATTCTGGCGAATCGAATACAAAAACACATCAAAAAAATTGTGCACCATGATCAAGTAGGATTCATCCCTGGGATGCAAGGATGGTTCAATATACGGAAATCAATAAATGTTATTCACCACATCAATAGACTTAAACATAAGAACCATTGATCATTTCGATAGATGCAAAGAAAGCATTCAACAAAGTACAGCATCCCTTTATGTTCAAAACATTAGAAAAACAAGGGGTAACAGGAACTTACCTTGCATTGTAAAAGCTATCTAAGCTAAGCCTAAGGCTAGCATCATTCTGAATGGACAAAAGTTAAAGGCATTCCCTCTAAAATCTGGAACAAGACAGGGATGCCCTCTATCACCACTTCTATTCAATATAGTTCTCGAAACACTGGCCAGAGCAATTAGACAAACAAAAGAAATTAAAGGCATTAAGACAGGAAAAGAAGAACTTAAATTATCACTATTTGTGGATGATATGATCCTATACCTAGAGACAAACGAGAGTCTACAAAGAAACTATTAGAGCTAATAAATGAATTCAGCAAATTAGCAGGATATAAAATCAACACACATAATTCAACGGCATTCATGTATATCAGCAACAAATCTTCTGAATTGGAAATGAGGAAAACCACTCCATTCACAATATCCTCAAAAAAAAAATAAAATACTTGGGAATCAACCTAACAAAAGAGGTGAAAGATTTATACAATGAAAACTACAGAACCTTAAAGAGAGAAATAGAAGAAGATCTTAGAAGATGGAAAAATATACCCTGTTCATGGATAGGGAGAACTAACATCATCAAAATGGTGATATTACCAAAAGTTCTCTACAGGTTTAATGCGATGCCAATCAAAATCCCAACGGCATTTCTTGTATAAATAGATAAAGCAATCATGAAATTCATATGGAAAAATAAAAGACACAGAATAGCAAAATAAATTCTAAGCAGGAAGTGTGAATCACGAGGTATAGCAATACCAGATTTCAAACTGTACTACAGAGTAATAGTAACAAAAACAGCATGGTACTGGTACCAAAACAGGCGGATGGACCAATGGTACAGAATAGAGGACACAGAAACCAATGCACAAAATTACAATTATCTTATATTCGATAAAGGGGCTAAAAGTATGCAATAGAGGAAGGATAGCATCTTCAACAAATGGTGCTGGGAAAACTGGAAATCCATATGCAACAAAATGAAACTGAATCCCTTTCTCTCACCATGTACAAAAGTTAACTCAAAATGGATCAAGAAGCTTGATATCAAATCAGAGACTCTGTGTCTGATAGGAGCCAACTTTTTCTTCTATCTATATATTGTGGGGTTGGGCTCCAAATTCCTTAATAGGACACCCATAGCACAAGAGTTAAAAACAGGAATCAACAAATGGGACTTACTCAAATTAAAAAGTTTTTTTTTTTTCTCAGAAAGAGAAACAATAAGAGAGGTAAATAGGGAGCCTACATCCTGGGAACCAATTTTTACTCCTCGTACTTCAGATAGAGCCCTAATATCCAGAGTATACAAAGAACTCAAAAAGTTAAGCAATAAGTAAACAAATAACCCAATCAACAAATGGGCCAAGGACCTGAACAGACACTTCTCAGAGGAGGATATACAATCAATCAACAAGTACATGAAAAAATGCTCACCATCTCTAGCAGTCAGAGAAATGCAAATCAAAACCACTCTAAGATACCACCTCACTCCAGTAAGATTGGCAGCCATTATGAAGACAAACAACAACAAATGCTGGCGAGGATGTGGGGAAAAGGGTACAATTGTACATTGCTGGTGGGACTGCAAATTGGTGCGGCCAATTTGGAAAGCAGTATGGAGATTCCTGGGAAAGATGGGAATGGAGCCACCATTTGATCCAGCTATTGCTCTTCTCAGACTATTCCCTGAAGACCTTAAAAGAGCATATTATAGGGATACTGCTACATCGATATTCATAGCAGCACAATTCCCAATAGCTAGACGGTGGAACCAAATTAGATGCCCTTCAATAGATGAATGGATTAAAAATGTGGCATTTATACACAATGGAGTATTACTCAGCACTATAAAATGACAAAAACATGGAATTTGCAGGGAAATGGATGGCATTAGAGAAAATTATGCTAAGTGAAGCTAGCCAATCCCTAAAAAACAAATGCCAAATGTATTCTTTGATATAAGGAGAGCAACTAAAAACAGAGCAGGGAGGAAGAGCATGAGAAAAAGATTAACATTAAACAGGGATGAGAGGTGGGAGGGAGAGGGGGAGAGAAGGGAAATTGCATGGAAATGGAAGGAGACCCTCATTGTTATACAAAATTACATATAAGAGGATGTGGGGTAAAGGGAAAAAACTCAAGAGAGAGAAATTAATTACAGTAGATGGGGTAGAAAGAGAAGATGGGAGGGGAGGGGAGGGGGGATAGTAGAGGATACGAAAGATAGCAGAATACAACAGTCACTAGTATGGCAATATGTAAAAATGTGGATGTGTAACCAATGTGATTCTGCAATCTGTATATGAGGTAAAAATGGGAGTTCATAACCCACTTGAATCAAATGTATGAAATATGATATGTCAAGAGCTATGTAATGTTGTGAACAACCAATAAAAAAGTGACTGAACAAAACCTTGGCTGTCTAATTTATAGTACACCAAACATAGTTTAAGACAGTTAATGGACATAGAAGACGTTTTAAATTAAAAAAAAAAAAAAACCTTTGAAAAGAGGCAAAATAGAGAAAAAGAACCTTTCCCTAAGTTCTGAATTAAGAGTACATACATTTGCAACGTACATCCTACTTCCCAAAACACAAAGAAAACATTTAGAAAGTTGAATGAAAACAAAGAATCACTGTCATACTAGGAGACATCAATCCCCATTTACTGAAAAGGGAAATACAGTGAAGCAAAATGGTAATTGCAAAGCATAAGATTTTGAAAATATTTTGAAACCATTGTAGACATATAGAATCTCTGTTCTTAATTGCAAGTGGGATATTATATTGTATAGACCAATTTTATGTATTAAACAAAGGTTAATAATTATTTAAGTGATAGTTATTTTGTAACCATCATGGAATAAAAATTTGAAGTCAAAAGTGATAGGGATGTTCAAAGAGTGCTCAAAGATTGAACACTCTTGAGCATGCAGTTGTTCAAGAATTGAGAGACAGAATTAAAAGAAAAAGTTGTTTATGTTACTTAAATTTAACTATAGGCTCCAGGTAATAATCATCAAACTCCTGTTGTTAAATTTTTTTGAGAGAAATCCATCCTTTAAATTGTATTAATATCCCACAAACTAGAAATTACATTACAATATTTCCCTGCTAAAAAGTATACTATAAGTTACAGCATTCAATTGTAAATGCAGACATGGAATTAGGTAGATGGATTTCTGAGTGAGTGTGGTAATAAGCCCTAACATCAATAGCAAATTAAAAACATTTCACACAGTGCTCTAACTTGTTATTCAACAGAGCCATCATGGGGGATGCAAATCAAATATCCCTTGAAAACAACAGATGAGCCAATTTGGAATATATAAACTAGAACTTTGAAGTCAACTAATTTATTCAAATTATGTATTTGACAAAATACATATACACTAGGTTAACTGAAATATGTCACAGAAAGAATATTGCAGAATTCTAGAACATGACATCTCTAAACTAAAAAACAGCTTTCTGAACAAAAGAGAATGGTTTTGTGATGGGGAGAAAGAAATGAGCCCTTGCTTCCTAGGCATTGTTTGTTTGTTTGTTTGTTTGTTTTTTGAGATGTAAACTTTTTAGAGATATATTGCATAACAATTTGAATCAATGTTACTGAATATTTAAAATTTTGGAGACAGTAAGTTTTATTTTGTGGTTTTGATTACAATGAAAATTAAAAGATAAAGAGATTTGCAACATTTCTCAAGCTACATTTAAAATAATGTGGTCTTCATTCTATAAATAAGAACAGACTCATCAATATACAAATGATAGGCATGCGTGAAATCTCAGCTACTAGGAAGTCTGAGGCAAGAGAATTGCAATTTCAAAACATCCTCAATAACTTAATGAGAATCTCACTCAAACTACAAGTGAAAAGGAGTTTGGGTTGTAGTTCAGCATTAGAGTATCTCAGCCATCAATCCCCATTACATTTACATATAGGAAATTTCAATTTCTACATACATGGGCAGAATTCAAAGCCAATCAAGATAAAATACAAAAGTCATAGACAAAAGAGGCTTAATATTTATACAAGCAAAAGCACATATAACATTTTGGCAATATAAACAAAAGTCATGCATATCTTAATTTGTGAAGCAATTAACTGATATGAGGAAACCCAGTCTATAGCATGGAACCTACTATATACAATGAAAAAATAAAGAAAAAATTAACCAACCAAATTGTAAATATCTACAGATGTATTATTTTACACATCCTCTTATTCAACTACAACTTACACCATCTCTCAAAAGAGCAGTCTTTGTCCATGTTGACATTCATTCCATGGCAGAAAATTTCACAGAAAATCCATTACACATATTCAGAAAGAACATTGGTAAGGAAATTTTAGTGAAAAAAAAATGTACAAATAAGATTACAAAAACTGACTTATGATAGTAATGTATTACAATGTGTGGACCTAGAAGTCTCCAGAAATGGGCAAAAATTTCCTGTAAATAATGGAAGAGGGGCTGGAGTTGTAGACTAGTGGTAGAGAGCTTGCCTAGCATGTATGAAGCCCTGGGTTCGATCCTCAGCACTACATAAAAAATAAATAGGAAATTCATTAAGAACTAAAAAATATTTTAAAAAATTAAGTAAGAGCCATCAGATAATATTGACACTCACAAGGCAAAGGGAGTGTTTTGTTGTTAATTTGAATGTACGGAGACATTACTGGAGGAAAAGCAGGAGACTAGATAATTTTAAAGCACAAAACACAGGACAGGTTTTTCTATGATAACAAGAGAAAGAAATCAAAGCTTCTCAAAAATCTTTTCTGCTGTATAACGTCTCAATCAACCCTTTTGAATTTAGGCTTCCTCCTCTACCTCAACTATGTCCTCTGCTATATGTGGGCCACAGGATTTGACATGACTGCATTTCTCTAAGTCAACCATATGTCAAGTGAACGATATATATCATGCCAACAAAGGAAAACATTAAGGATGAAAAAAAAAAACATCATTAACATTTTCTTGTCAGCACCAAGAACTACCACATCTTTTTATTGAAAGCATAAATCTGAAACTCATTCTTATGGTGAAGTTCCCAAAAGATATACTTCAAGGGAAGAAAACTAAATAATGATAATTAGGAATTTTGAAGAAAAGTTATGCTCACCCACAAAGAGCAGGTTGCTGTAGGTCTCCAGCATCACTTCTCTATATAAATTCTGCTGAGCAGGATCCAGGCATTCCCATTCCTCCTGAGAAAAATCAATGGCCACATCCCCAAATGTCAGTGGCTCCTGAAATAAAAAATGTTAGATTAATAGAACATGGACCAAACCTTTATTCAGTTTTTAATTTGAATTAACAGTTAGTAGAACTGACTGTTATGTAGGAGAGTTACTTTAATTATGTAATAAGATACTTTCCATTATCTAATTTAGAGGAAAATAGATAAGTCTAAAAACAACATATACATTCCATATCAGAGTGAAGTGAAGGATATATACCATAATACAAGCACTGAATAAAAGCCCAACTCGTAACTTCTCTGCCATCAATGAATGGGAAATTTGGCGGATATTCCAGATGCAAATCAGACTTGTCAAAGATATTCTCGTAAGGTGATTGTGCCAAAGGGAGACAAAAAGAGTGGTAAAAAAGCTTTTGAAAACAATCTGGTAGTTATTCTTTCTGCTTTGCATCCATGAGATAGATTTAGTTTCCCAATACACTTAGTTTCAAGTATCATCCATAACACATTCCCCATGTGTAAAATATTCATAAAATATTAATGTTTGGAGACATGTAAAGTGACACTTCCACCTAGTGAAAACACAAAATTGAAATATTTTAAGTTCTATAAGCAGTTCAAAGAGTAATAAATTTGGTAAAATAGAATGAACAATGGGTTACAGAAGACTTCATGGAGGAGATTAAAAAATTCTTAGAGGTAAATAAGAACATAGACACAACATATCAAAATCTCTTGGACACTATGAAAGCAGTACTAAGAGGAAAGTTAATTCCTTAAAAGAAGAAAAAGTCAATAATTGATCTCATACTTCATCTCAAAGCCCTAGAAGAAAAAATCAACAGCAAAAGCAGTAGAATTCAAGAAATAATTAAAATTAGAAGTGATTTGAATCAAAAGGAACAAAATTTGATAAAAGTTGGTTCTCTGAAAGAAAAAAACTGACAGACCCTTAGCTAAGCTAATGAAGAGAAGGAGAGAGAAAACTCAAATTACCAGCCTAGGTGATGAAAAAGGCAATATCACAATAGACACTACAGAAATACAGAGGATAATTAGAAATCATCTTGAAAACGTATACCCCAATAAAATAGAAGATGCTGAAGGCATCAACAAATTTCTTAAGTCCTGATTTGCCCAGACTGAATCAGGAAGACATACACAATTTAAACAGACCAATATTAAGTGCTGACATAGAAGATGCCATCAGAAGCTCACCAACCAAGAAAAGCCCAGGACCAGATGATACACAGCCCAGTTCTACAAGACCTTTAAAGAAGAACTACAAAAATACCAATACTCTTAAATTTATTTCAGGAAATAGAGAAAGCAGCAGCACTCCCAAACTCCTTCTATGAGGCCAATATCACCCTGATCCCCAAACCGGATAGAGACAAATCAAAGAAAGAAAACTTCAGGACAATATCTCTAATGAACATAGATGCAAAAATTCTGAATAAAATTCTGGCAAATTGAATACAAAAACATTTAAAAGGTCGTGCACCAAGATCAAGTGGTGTTTGTCTCAAGGATACAGGGTTGGTTCAATATATGGAAATCAATAAATGTAATTCATCACATCAATAGACTTTAAAATAAGAATAATACGATCATCTCAATAGATGCAAAAAACCATTTGACAACATACAGCACCCTTTCATGTTCAAAACATTAGAAACCTAGAGATAACAGGAACATACCTCAACATCATACTGGCTCTCTACGTTAAGGCTAAAGCCAACATCATTCTAAAGGGAGAAAAACTAAAGGCATTCCCCCTAAAAAATGGAACAAGACAGGGGTGCTCTCTCTCACCATTTCTATTCAACATATTTCTTGAAATACTGGCCAGAGCAATTAGACGAAAGAAATTAAAGGAATAACTACAGGAAAAGAAATTAAATTAGCACTATTTGCTGACAATACGTTTCTATACCTAGAAGACCCCAAAAGCACCACCAGAAAACTTCTAGAACTAAAACATGAATTCAGCAAAGCAGCTGGATATAAAATTAACACACATTAAAAAAAAGGGCATTTCTATATATCAGTGACAAAGCCGAGGAAAGAAAATGAGAAAATCTACCCCATTTACAGTAACTTCAAAAAAAGAAAACTTAAGATACTTGGGAATCAACTTAACGAAAGAGGTGAAAGATCTATACAATGAAACCTACAGAGCCCTAAAGAAAGAAATCAAAGAAGACCTTAGAATATGGAAAGATCTACCTTACTCTTGCATAGGCAGAATTAATATTATCAAAATGACCATGCAACCAAAAGCACTATACTTATTTAATGCAATTGTGATCAAAATCCCAATAACATTTCTCATAGAAATAGAAAAAGCAATCATGAAATTCATCTGGAAAAATAAGAATCCCAGAATAGCTAAAGCAATTATAAGCAGGAAGAGCAAAGCAGGTGGTATGACTATACCAGACCTTAAACAATACTACAGAGCAATAGTAACATAAACAGCATGGTATTGGCACTAAAACAGACCAGTAGACCAATGGTACAGAATAGAGGACACATAGACTAACCCACAAAATTACAATTATCTAACATTAGACAAAGGTGCCAAGAACATGCATTGGAGAAAAGATAGCCTCTTCAACAAACGGTGCTGTGAAAACTGGAAAACCATTTTCAAAAAAATGAAATTAAAACCCTATCTCTCACCATGCACAAAACTCAACTCAAAGTGGATCAAGGACCTATGATTTAAATCAGAGACTCTGCATCTAATAGAAGAAAAAAGTAGGCCATAATCTTCATCACATGGGGCTAGGCCACCCCAACTTCCTTAATCAGATGCCTATAGCACAAGAATTAAAACCAAGAATCAACAAATGGGATGGATTCAAACTAAAAAGTTTCTTCTCAGAAAAAAATCTGAAGTGAACAGAGAGCCTACATCCTGGGAGTAGATTTTTACCCCTCACATATCAGATAGAGAACTAATATCTAGTATACAAGGAACTCAAAATGCTATGCAACAAAAAACTGAATAATCCAATCAACAAATTGGCCAAGAACCTGAACAGACACTTCTCAGAAAAGGATGTAGAATCGGTCAACAAATATTTTAAAAAAAATGTTCATCATCTCTTGCAATTAGAGAAATGCAAATCAAAACCACTCTAAGATATCATCTCACTCCAGTCAGAATGGCAGCTATCACAAAGACAAACAACAAGTGTTGGCAAGAATGTGGGGGAAAAGACACACTCATACACTGCTGGTGGGAGTGCAAATTGGTGCAAACAACATGGAAAACTGTATAGAGATTCCTTCGAAATCTGGGAATGAAAACACCATTTGGCCCAGCTATTCCTCTTCTCAGACTATTTTCAAAGGACTTGAAAACAGCATACTACAGGGTCACAGCCATGTCAATGTTTATAGCAGCACAATGCACAATAGCAAACTGTGGAGCCAACACAGATGCCCTTCAGTGGATGAATGGATAAAAATATGGGGCATATATACACAATGCAATTTTACTCAGCAATAATAAAATCATGGCAATTGCAGGTAAATGGGTGGTATTGGAGAAGTGAAGTTAGGCAAACGCAAAAATTAAATGTTGAATGGTTTCTCTGATATAAGGAGGCTGACTATAGTGGGGTAGGGAGGGGGAGCATGGGAGAAATAGATGAATTCTACATAGGGCAGAGGGGTTGGAGGGGAGGGGAAGAGGCAGGGCATTAGCAGTGATTGTGGAATGTGATGACACCATTATCCAAAGTACATGTATGAAGATACAAATTGGTGCCAACATACCTTATATACAACCAGAGATATGAAAAATTGTGATATATATGTGTATTAAGAGTTGTATTGCAAAAAGAAATGAGTACATATATAATGGCATAAATTAGCATGAATATACTTTCTATACAAAGATACGAAAAATTGTGTGTAATAAGAATTGTAATGCATTCCACTGTTGTTATGTATTTAAAAAAATAAATAAAATTTTTAAAAAGGAAGGTATTGAAACCCATTGGGGACACTATAAGCCTACATGGCTATATATCTTAAAAACACAGAGCTGGAAGGGAAGATACATGAACAACATGAGAAACCAAGAAAGAATGTGCCCCAAACAAAGATGCTACATTATTAGAATCCATGGTCAGAAAAGCAGGATAAATGGGAGAAGGTACATAATTTTCTGTGAATTAAAAGATGATATGAGAGCAAATACAGGCAGCAAAGGATCATTTTGATAAAGAGCTACATAAGCAAATACAGAAAGCAAAATATTCCTTCAATAAGGAATTATTTTTTGAAAAATTTTTTGAAAAAAAAATTTTGAATAAAAAGAGATCCTTGAAATGAAGGAAACAGTAAACCAAATTAAGAACTTAATAGGAAGCATCTCCAACAGAATAGATCACTTGGAAGACAGAACCTCTGACATTGAAGACAAAATATATAATCTTGAAAAAATAAAGTTGACCCCAGTGAAAATGGTAAGAAACTATGAGCAGAAGATCCAAGAATTGTGAGATAATATTAAAAGACCAAATTTAACAACTATTGGGATAGATAAAGGAATAGAGGTCTAAACTACAGAAATGGACAATCTCTTCAATGAAATAATACCAGAAAAATTTCCAAACATGTAGAGTGAACTGGGAAATCAAATACAAGGATCCTATAGGACACCAAATGAACAAGAACACTACAGCTCTACAACAATGCACCTCATAATGAAAACACCAAGCATACAGGAGGAACAGAGCATTTCAAAAGCCACAAGAGAAAGGAATCAAATTACATATGGGGAAAACCAATCACCATCTCTGATTTCTGAATTTGAAACTGAGACCCTGAAATCTACAAGATCCTGCAACAATATAAACCAAGCTCTGAAAGAAATGGATGCCAACCAAGGATCATACCCAGCAAAATTAAATTTTGATTAGCAATTAGTTTTAGATTCAGATGTTATTTTATGACAAAATAAAAACCTTCCATCATACATAAAATTAAAAGAATTTACAACCAGAAACCTGCACTACAGAACATCCTTGGCAAAATATTCCATGAGGAGGAAATGAACAACAATAAAAATCAGAAAAGGGTAGTATCACTCTAAAGGAAAAACCTATAAAAGAGAATCTGACTTAGTTAAATACCAAAAATAAACAGAAATAACTGGGAATACAAATCTTGTCTCAATAATAACCCTGAACGTTTAGTTCCAACTCAGCAATCAAAAGACAGGCAGATTAGATTAAAAAAAAAAAGACTAACAATATGCTGCCTCCAAGAGACTCGTATCATAGGAAAAGACACCCACAGACTGAAGGTGACAGGTTGTAAAAAAATATATCACTCAGGCTGGGGCTGGGGCTCAGTGGTAGAACACTCACCTAGCACATGTGAGACTCTGTATTCAATCCTCAGAACCACATAAAACTAAATAATAAAGGTATTGTGTCCATATACAAAAAATAAATATTAAAACACATACCACTCACATGAAATGTGGAGGCAAGCAGGGGTTTCCATTCTTATATCAAATAATGTGGACTTCAAGTGAAAGATAATCAAAAGGGATAAAGAAGGACACTACATACTGCTTAAAGGAACCATACACCAACAAGACAGAACAATTATAAATATACACACCCCCAAAACAATGGAGCATCTATGTTCAAACAGACTCTTCTCAAGTTTAAAGGGCCAAGTAGACCACAAGACAATAATTCTGGGTGACTTTAAGACACCTTTTTTACCACTGGATTGATCTTCCAAACAATATCCAGACAGAAACTATAGAACT
This sequence comes from Spermophilus citellus, assembly GCF_964194105.1. NCBI lineage: Eukaryota > Metazoa > Chordata > Mammalia > Rodentia > Sciuridae > Spermophilus > Spermophilus citellus. Next base: position 188,996 of record NW_027672867.1, on the reverse strand, counting down.
CAATAATACAATCAATAACTTAGATTTAACTGACATGCATAGACTATTTCATCCTTAAACAAGCGAAGACACTTTCTTTTCAGCAGCAAATAGATCCTTCTCTAAAATAGACCATATGCCATGCCAAAAAGGAACTCTAAGCAATACAGAAAAGTAAAGATACTACCCTGCATTCTATCAGATCATAATGGAACGAAATTAGAAATCTATGCTAAAAATAGAAGCTACTCCTGTACCAGGAGACTAAATAATATGTTAGTGAATGAACAACGGGTTGAAGAAAACATCAAAGAGGAGATTTAAAAATCCTTAGAGTTGAATGAGGACACAGATACAACATATCAAAATCTCTGGGACACTATGAAGGCATTACTAAGAGGAAAGTTTATTGCATGGAGTTCATTCCTTAAAAAAAGAGAAAGTCAAATAAATGACCTAAAATTACATCTCAAAGCCCTAGGAAAAACAATCAACACCAAAAGCAGTAAAGGACAGAAAATAATTAAAATCAGAGCTGAGATCAATGAAGTTGGAACAAAAGAAGCAAATAAAAATTGACAGAGTGACTGGGAATGGAACCACCATTTGACCCAGCTATCCCACTCCCCGGTCTATACCCAAAAGGACTTAAAAACAGCATACTGCAGTACATAGTCACAATTTTTTTAGCGGCACAATTCACAAGAGTTGAACTATGGAGCCAACATAGATGTCCTTCAGTGGATGAATGGATAAAGAAAACGTGGCATTTGTACACAATGGAATATTACTCAGCAATAAAAGAAAATAAAATCATGGCATTTGCAGGTAAATGGATGGCATTGGAGAAGATAATGCTAAGTGAAGTTAGCCAAACACGAAATAAAAATGCTGAATGTTTTCTCTGATATAATGAGGCTGACTCATAGTGGGGTAGGAAGGGGGAGCATGGGAGGAATAGATGAATTCTATTTAGGGCAGAGTGGTGGGAGGAATAGGGAGGGGAAAGGGATTAGCAAGGATGGATAATGATGTCTATTATATTCCACCAGATTACACGTATGAACACACAAATTGATGTCAACCTACTTTATATACTGAGACGTGAAACTTTGTCTGTATATGTGTAATAAGAACTGTAATATATTCCACTGCCACATATTTTTATTTTTATTTTTTAATTTTCAAAATGAAAAGTTGGCTCTTTGAAAAACAAATACGTTTGATTAAACCTTATCCATGCTACTGTAGAGAAGGAGAGAAATACTCCAGTTACTAAAATCCATGATGAAAAGGGAAATATCACCATGAACACTAGAGAAATACAGAAGATAATTAGAAATTACTTTGAAAATTTGTATTGCAATAAAACAGAAAATATTGAAGTCATCAACAAATGTCTAGAATCATGTGACTTACACAAACTGAGTAAGTTAAACAGATCATTTTCAAGCAATGAAATAGAAGACACCATCAAAAGCCTATAAACCAAAAAAAAAATAAATAAATAAAGCCCAGGACTCAATGGATACAAGACCTTCAAAAAAGAACTAATGCCAACACTCCTCAAATTATTCCATGAAATAAGAAGAGAGAGCACTTCCAAACTCACTCTATAAGGCCAATATCTCCTTGATTCTAAAATCAGACAAACACAGAAAAGAAAGTGTACTTCAGACCAATACCTCTAAAAAGCAGAAGCAAAAATTCTGAATAAAATTCTGGCAAATCAAATACAAAAACATATCAAAAAATGGTTCATCATGATCAAGTGGGATTCATCCCAGGGATGCAAGGTTGGTTCAATATACATAAATCAATAAATGTAATTCATCATGTCAGTAGATTTAAAGATAAGAACCTTATGATCACCTCAACAAATGCTGAAAAAGCATTTGACAAAATACAGCACCCCTTCATGTTCAAAACACTACAAAAACTAGGGATAAAAAGAACTTCCCTCAACATTTTAAAGGCTATCTATGCTAAGTCTCAAGCCAACATCATTCTAAATGGAGAAAAACTGAAGGCATTCCTGCTAACATGGGAAACAAGACAGGGATGCCCTCTCTCACCACTTGTATTCAATATAGTTCTTGAAACATTGGCCAGATCAATTAGACAGATGAAAGTAATTAAAAGAATATGTATAGGAAAAGAAGAACTTAAACTAGCACTATTTGCTGATAATATGATTCTGTACCTAGAAGACCCAAAAAACTCCACTAGAAAACTTCTAGAACTAGAATTCAGCAACGTAGCAGGATATAAAATCAACACCCACAAATCAAAGGCATTTCTATATATCAGTGACAAATCCTCTGAGAGAGAAATGAGAAAAACTACCCCATTCACAATATCCTTCAAAAACAAAAAGAAACTTGGGAATCAACAAAAGGTGAAGGATCTATACAATGAAAACTACGGGACACTAAAGAGAAATCAAAGACCTTAGAAGATGGAAAGATTTAACTTGATCTTGAATAGGCAGAACTAATATTATCAAAATGGCCCTACTACCAAAAGCTCTCTACAGATTTAATGCAATTCTGATCAAAATCCCAATGGCATTCCTCATAGAAATAGAAAAAGCAATCATGAAATTTATCTGGAAAAATAAGAGACCCAGAATAGCTAAAGCAATCCTTAGCAGGAAAAGGGAGGCAGGTGGAATTGCTATACCAGACCTTAAACTATACTACAGAGCCACAGTAACAAAAACAGCATTGTACTGGCATCAAAACAGGCTGGTAGTCCAATAGTACAGAATAGAGGACACAGAGACCAATCCACAAAACCACAATTATCTTATATTAGAAAAAGGTGCTAAAAATATGCACTGGAAAAAAGATAGCATCTTCAACAAATGGTGCTGGGAAAACTGGATATCCATAGGCAGCAAAATAAAACTGAATCTCTCTCTCTCACTATGCATAAAGGTTAACTCAAAATGGATCAAGGATCTAGCAATTAAACCAGAGACTCTCCAAATAGAAGAAGTAGTAGGCCCTAATCTCCATCATGTGGGATTAGGTTACAACTTCCTTAATAACACTCCTATAGCACAGGAATTAAAACCAAGTATCAACACATGGGATGGAGTGAAACTAAAGATTTTTATAAAAAAAAAACAATAGAAGAGAGTCTACATTCTGGGAGCAATTTTTACCCCTCATACATCAGATAGAGCACTAATCTCTAGGGTATATAAAGAACTCAAACGTCTTAACACCAAATAATAATAATAATACAATCAATAAATGGGCCAAGGACCTGAAAAAACACTTCTCAGAAGAGGATATACAATCAATCAACAATTATATGAAAAATTGCTCATCATCTCTAGCAGTCAGAGAAATTCAAATTAAAACCACTCTAACATACCATCTCACTCCAGTAAGAAGGGCAGCTATTATGAAGACAAACAACAATAAGTGTTGGCAGGGATGTGGGGGAAAGGTACACTCATACACTGCTGGTGGGACTGCAAATTGGTGCAGCCAATTTGGAAAACAGTATGGAGATGTCTTGGAAATCTGGGAATGGAACCACCATTTGACCCAAATATTTCTTTTCTTGGACTATACCAAAAAACTTAAAAACAGCACACTACAGGGACACAGACAGGTCATTGTTTATAGCAGCACAATTCACAATAGCTAAACTATGGAGTCAACCTAGATGCCCTTCAGTGGATGACTGGATAAAAAAATGTGGCTTATATACACACTAACTAACTAACTGAGATAGGATGCATTTGGTGCTACATACCTGATATATCCAGTGGTCTGGAGGCTGAGGCAGGGGGATCACTATTGTGAAGCTTACCCTAGCAACTGAGTGAAACCCTGCCTAAATTTAAAAATAAATAGGCAGTAGTAATTTTAAAAAATTAAGAAAAAATAAAATTTTTTAAATAAAAATTTTAAAAGGACTGAGGATATTGTTCAGTAATAGGACACCCTGGTTCCAATCCCCAGTTTCACAAAAGGAAAAAAAAGAATGAAAAAAGTCCTTTTCAAAGTTACAGAAAACATATTTTTAAATTTATAAATTATATATATATATGAAAACAAAAATTCTATTCCTCAAATGACTCCATTAAAGAGAACAAGGAGAAGTGACAGATGAAAGAAACAAATTGCCTCACCTTTAACCAAACTCTTCTAAGAAAGGAGAACAGAGCCTACGAGAGAAACACAGGCAAGAGCCGTGAACAGCCCCTTCAAATAGCAAGTATCTAAATGTCTCTTCATCACAAAGCAATTTTTATCTTTAGAAAGGAGAGACTGTACAGTAAAGTCATTTTGAAGACAAATTGAGACAGTGTTGAAGAACATGTGGGGTTATCATGAAGGTCCACAGAAACAGATGTGGACCCTACAGCACCTGTTCATATGGGGACACAGCACGCTCCTCCAGAGCCGAGACGCGGGGTCTGGTGACAGAGGATGTCCAATTGGGAACAAATAATAAACTATGGAAAATAACCATTTCTGGCAATCAGCCACATTTTGTTTGACATATTGCATACAGTTTGACAAATACTATGAAACACCAAGTCAGTTTTATATAGCTGTCACATAAATGTCACATTTCACATATAAGCATACTTAAATAGTACATCTGCAGAATTTGAAAAAATACAAATACAGATAAGCACATAAAAGACTGAATTACACATCCTGGGTATAGATGATAGGACTTTTCATTATAAAGAGGACAGCTTCCCTCAGGTTCATCTATGATAACACCCCATCAAAATTTCACCATGATTTCATTTCCATTGAAGAAGGGACCAAAGCAAACAGTTTGAAAATTCTCCTGGAAGGTTGAATTGATATGAAATTAGCCAGGAATTCTGAACTCTAAGAGTAAAAGCAGGAGCTTTCATTACCAGGCACTAATGCATGTTATAAAATTGTCATATTGCAGTAATTTGAGGACCAAAAAAAATCACAATGCAGAAATTTCATAGATGACTCCATATGTATGTAAATGTCAATATTATTATGAAGTGGAATGAAAAGGCCTAGCTAATTGCAACCATCTCCAGTGGAGGATTTGATGTGAATGAACAAGACAACCCACGTGAAGGTAGGTGTGGGAACTGGATGCGCAGAGCACTGGTAGGGCTTGTGTGCAGGACGTGCGTGGTACTGGATTATATTCCAACACCCTGAAGAAGCACATATTGAGTAGAATTATGTTTCAAAATTATACCAGAATAGGAGGCTCCTGGATTCTCTTCACACATGGATACACCAAATAAAAACCTACTTCTGTTTTGAGTCCCTATAAATAAAGTTATACATGGGTTGAGAAACCTATGCATTGGACCACTGAGAAAATCTCTACCATCTGAAGGGCAGGCAAAGTTGGGAGACACTTGGGCATTAGTCCTGCCTTGAATGATGTGCTACATAATTTGGCAGAATACCCCAATCCAGTGTCACCCAGAGTAGATGAAAACTTATGGGGGTCACAAATGGAAAACACTGGACACTAAATGACTTGTTGCTGGAAACACAATTTTTCTGGTGCTCATAAAAGAACGAACTAGATATACACAAGTATCAGGAGTGGAAAAGGGGTGGTTTTCTATTGCTGTGGAAGGTCATGAGCTTTATCCATGGGACCAGTGCAGAAGGGGAGTGAGATCAAGGGTCCCAGTTTATCCCTAGAAGGGATTTGCCCACATGATCTGCAAACTATGGTTGCTAACAGTCGAGCTCCTCTCTAGCCAGTCCCTGAAGGTAGACAGGACAAATGCAGTCCACCCAGCAGCCGTGCCTGAGCCCTCTCCCCCCTACCTCAGTAATAACTCCAGTCCTGACCAGTTCTTTCTGGAATAAGGATGTCCAGGCACTAAGGGTCCCAACATTTTTTTTCTATTCCATGGACTCCATCCTAACCCACCAAGCTTTGAGAGCAACAGCAACTGTGCATGTGCAAATCTCCCTGGATCAAAAAAAAGTGGCTTCACATTGATGTGCAAGCACTTCCAGGGACTACTATCACCCCCCCCCACACACACCCTGGAGTGAAGTAAAAGGATGAAAACCACAGCTCCCTGTTTCTTTATAGAATAGGCTCACACCACCTTCTTGCAGTGAGCACAGGCAGCCTAGGTTCTAACCAACTGCATCAGGAATTCAGTCCCCAGCCAAGTAGGAGAGTTTCTGCAGCCTGAGCACAGCTGTGGGAAAGGCTCCTATCAAAAAGGTGAAGGAACTAGTCCTCCAATGACATAGATATGGAAAAGAGACATGCTGATGACATGGGGCTAGAATATAAGCTTAGTGCAGACAATTTTTAAAAATAGCATGGAGTTCTTTAAAGGCTAACAGAGTAACAACCACTCTGGACACATTTCCAAAGGAACTTGAACCAGTGTGTTAATAAATGGCTGCATGCCCATCGCTGTTCCAGCATCCACAGGAGCCAGGAGGAGGGAACATCCGAAGTGCCTTCTTGATAAGGAGACTCCTCCCAGTCACAGGGACATCACCTACTCCCCTGAGAAACTACTTCCCCTAAATGCACCTGCTCATAGGTCAATAGGTGGATGATATTTACCAGATGCTCAAGAGACCTCAGATGTGCCAGGTGTGGGATCCCTGTGTCAGGCAGAGACAAAACAGGACCAGGAAAATCTCAGAGAGGGCTTGAGACCCCTAGGACATGCAGTCCACAGTGGGGACACTCAGCCCAAAGACATTCTGACAAGGTGTCTGGCCTGGGAGAGGAAGGGAAAATACACATGCGCACGCACACACACACACACACACACATTTTTACAAATGTCTAGTGGTTTTTAGTGTACTTTTCTCTCATGTGAAATGCTCAAACAGAAAACAAAACTTTTGCTTCTTATTTTAATACACTGGGGAGGAAAATTGTCACTGGAAATGGGGACAGGGGACTTGAATTTTAGGAATTCATTTATACACGTGTAAAGGTTTCATCTGGGAGACGGGTTCTGGATCTGATATTTTGCTTCCCTTACATTTAGAACATTCAGGGGGACCCAGGCAGGAGGCCCACACTTGTAATCCCATCCATTTGGGAAGCTGAGGCACAAGTTCAAGGCCAGACTCAGCCTCTGTCTCAAGCTAAATGATAAAAAGAGGGATGTAGCTCCGTGGTAAAGGAGCTCTGCATTCAATCCACTATGCCCCCATGCCACCCAAAAAGAAACAAAAGCTCAGGAGGAAGAAAAACCTGAGACCCCTGCAGATCTCAGCCCCCTTAGGTATGAAAAAGGCCCACTGAGTGGTGATTCTCAGGGTCCCAACACTCTGAAATCCACCACAGAAGAAATTCAGGGAGGAGATTTGAGCTGCCAATTTGTACAGGAGATAACCATGTGTTCAAGAATAAGAATAAAAAGAATCCAACATCTTTAGAAACCTAAGAAATGTAAACTAAAACCCTATCAGAGAGAAAATTAAATAGTATCAATGAAGATAGGAAACAAAAGAATTCTAACAAACTCAAGGAGTTTAACTGCTTCTTAACTATTTCTGGAAACTGTTTTGCTATTAAAGACACATGGTAGTCCCCCACCACAGGGACTTGCTGTAATCAGTTCATAGGACCAGGATAATACTTTAATAGTCATGGGATATTCAGATTAAAAATAGTATAAAATACCATGGGTAAGTTTTACACGGGTGCCATATGCATGTGGTATTATGTATAAATATGATGCACTAATAAACAATCCAGCATGCTTTACTCTTAATGGAAGATCCAGTCCTAAAATTCATCCACAAAGTTAAATATATGTAAACTTAACCAAGAAACTTTTGAATTATAAGAGCAAAAAATTATAAAAGGAAAAAAAGGATTTATTACCTAACATGTGCATTGTGAAGCTGTACTATTACAATTGTCATCAAGGAATCATGATGTCAACAAAGTCCACCCAGGAACCGAGGAGGATGTAAAAATCATACACTTAATTGCAATGCAAAAGTCATTATCAGGTCAATCTCAGCAACTTAGCTAGACCCTCGGTCAGAATAAAAACTAAAAACTGCCAGGCTCATAGCTGAGTGGTAAAGCACCCTTCTGTTAACTACCAAAATAAACAAACAAAACACAAATAAAGTCCACAGGAATAAGCGAGGTCCCTGTAAACCTCAGCTCCCCTCCTGCAGGAAAACCATGTTTGGAGGTTTGATTATTCTTATAAATTAATTAATTAATTAATTTTTTGGTATTTAACACAGAGGCACTCGACTACTGAGCTCCATCCCCAGCCCTATTTTGCATTTTATTTCGAGGCAGGGTCTCCCTGAGTCTATAAGTGCCTCGCAAACTTGCCCAGGCTGGCCTTGACCTCGCAATCCTCCTGCATCGGGCCCCCTCCGGAGCCACTGGGATGACAGGTGTGCGCCATCGCCCGACTTGGAGATTGGATTTTTAGTGGTCCCACCTGTCAATCACCACAGCCCGGGAAGATGCTGGGTAGTCGCGCTCACCTGCCAGACAGGACTGGGACAGGGGCTGAGGCTGCCCCAGGGGATGGGGAGGCTGCGAGGGGTCTCCACCACTGTCATGCTCCCCACCCGGCTGGCCAGGGGGACTGAGGGGCTCTCTCCCCGAGGGGCTAATGCCTGTGGACGCAGAGAGCGCCAGGAGATGGGGTTGGGGTCGGCCAGCTAAGGTTCCCCCCACAGCCAATCCCGCCAGACGGCCTCCCTGCCTGGCCTCCCTCTCAAGCCTCCCTGTCCAGGCACTAGGTGTCACTACACACTCACCATTCCCTGGTGCCCAGCAGCCAAGCCTGCCCTGGAGAGCTTTGGCCGCTGCATGGCAGGGCCACCCGGGATCCTGGGCATGGAGCGAAGCCTGGAGTCCAACTGCAGGAATCATGAAACCAGGAATGCAGGAGAAATAAATCCCATCCCGAGCGCAGAAGCCCACCCCCTGCTCGCTGCCTGTGCTCAGGATTGGATAACGCTCAACACAGGGGCTTCTGATTGGACAGGGCATCAGTCAGTCTCTGCTCTGCCCAGCCTGAGCCCTGGGAGCCTTCTTTTTGAGTGACAGGGGGGTGATATCTGTTCCAGGCAAGGAGGAAACCAGAATGGCAGGGTTTTTTTTTCTTTTCCTTTTGAGGTCTGAGCATTCGTTCAGGGTTAGGAAGACCAGAATTCTAAGATCTGTTGGGTTTTGATGTTAGGAAATTGAAGTCAATTTTTGAAAGTTTCATCACCTGGGCCTCCTCCTACAATAAGACCTCCCAGAGCATCTTCAGGATGCTGACTTGTCCTCTGTTTATCTGTGCAAAATTCTCCAAGCAGAGCTGGCCTTTCGCCCCTTGGGAACTGCTGGTAGAGGCTCACAGGGGGCCTGGGAGGTGCCTTGGAGGAGACTCCCACCGGGTTGGCAGCATGAGAGCTGATTTTCCTCCAGCTGAGTTGAATCTGTATCTTGAGTCCACATTGAGCTGGAGGCAGAATAAGGAGATCAGCACAGAAGAGACCCAGGAGAGCACAGACCTGGGTAAACCCCATCAGCACTGGGCTCTCTCACTCTCTGGCCATGGGGGTTGAATTCAGAACTCGACCTCTGAGCCCCTTCCCCAGCCCTATTTTGAATTTTATTTAGAGACAGTGTCTCACTGAGTTGCTTAGCACCTTGCTTTTGCTGAGGCTGGCTTTGAATTCGCCATCCTCCTGCCTCAGCCTCCCCAGCTGCTGGAATGACAGACATGTGCCACTTTCTTTCTTTCTTTCTTTCTTTCTTTCTTTGTTTTTGAGAGAAATACCTGCAGTGGCCACAGGATAACAGCCTTGCACAGATCAAGGCCACCTGGGGTACTCTTCCTGGTTCTTGCCAGTCCCCTGGATCCCAGGCAGTGGGATCCTGCCTCCTCCAAAAACCAGAGACACCCTGCCCAGGTGTGCATCCTTAGTATCAGCTGAATACTCTGAACTTGGCAAGAAAAAAGAAAGAAAAATGACAGACCCTACCTGCTTGTCTTGATGCAGACAAATCCAATGTGTTCCCAAAGCGAGCTCTGGTCTTGTCCCCCCAATTCAGTGGTGCAAAAAGTCACATAATACAGAGAAGACCTCTCCTTAAGAGGGGATCAAGGGACTCTCTCTTTAAGGAAAAACAATTTGGGTTTAATTGGGAGTCCAGGAAAGCCAAATCCAGGTTTTCCTAATTTGTTAAATAACTTAATTGACTCAATGTACCCTGCTCCTCTCTACCTTAATTAACCATGGAGGCCTCCAGGTTACCTGCCCCCTGGGACCCCTGCTCCTGCAGATGAATGTTTGTAGGAGGTCCTTACTTCTCCATGCAGCACCATAAACCTCCACCTTCCCTTCAGGCTTCAACACCTTTGGCAGCATCCAATGGGGGAGTGGTTTAGAAAATTCTGTAATGTCCCTAAAGCCATTTCTTCATCCAGCTATGATGCTATCAATTTGATCCCATGGTCCTTTTCAGTACTTTTTAATTTTTTTTCTGTTTTATTGGTTCTTTTTAGATATACATGACCATAGAATCCATTTTGATAAAATTATTCAAACATACAATATACCTTATTCTTATTCGGACCCCATGCATTTGGGTGGGCATCATGGGTGGATTCACTTAGGTATTTTCATATATTTAAATAGGAACATTATGGTCAATTCATGCTACTGTCTTTCCTGTTCTTACCCCCCCCTCCCGTCCTGTTGTTCCCTTTTGTCTAACCCCCACCTTCCTTGTGATACAGATAACAAATATCAGGGAAAACATGTGACCTGTGGTTTTGGGAAATTGCCTTATTTTACTTTAGCATGATAATCTCCAGATCCATCCAGACATTTACTGGCCAATGTCATAAAGTCATCCTTTTTTAAAGCTGAGTAATATTCCACAGTGTATACACACCACAATTTCTTTATCTATTCATCTGTTGATGGGCATTTAGGCTGGCTCCATAGCTTAGCTATTGTGAGTTGTGCTATCATAAACATTGAAGTGGTTGTGCCCCTGTAGTATACTTGTTTTATCCTCTGGATTTATGCTGAGGAGTGGTATAACTGAGTCAGAGGGTGGTTCCAGTCCTAGATTCTTGAAGAATCTCCATTCTGCTTTCCAGAGGGGTTGCAATAATGTGCAGTTTCTCCAACAAGGTGTGAGCATTCCCTGTCCCCCACATCCTCACTAATTTATTGTTACAGTATTATTGATCATTGCTATTGTGACTGGAGTGAAAGAGAATCTCAGTGTAGTTTTACTTTGCATTTCCCTAGTTGCTAGATACATTGCCTTTTCAGTATTCATTTTATAAAATATTTTTTTCTATTGGAGTTGGACAAAATACCTTTATTCTATCCATTTATTTTTCTGTGGTGCTGGGTATGGAACCCAGTGCCAGCACGTACTAAGCAAGCTCTCTACAGCTGAGCCCCATCCTCTGCCCTAATTTTCAGTATTTTTTACTTTTGCTTGTCAGTAACAGCAGCCCAGTTATTTGGGGACCATTATTGCTGCATTTGTGAAATGGGAACATTTCTCTTGAAGGAAGACTGAGGAGGTCAAGCCACATGCCCAGGATTCCAGGGATGAGTAGCATACAGTTGTTTTGCCCAAGATTAGAAAAGTATTATGTGGCTAAGAGGAGGGAAAGAGCCGGGGACACCCTGGGAACAGAACCACTCTTTCCCCCATGAGGGAAATAATTAATTATTATTGCTGTTAGTTTTCTTAACCAAAATGAGAAATTTTCCTAAGCTACCAGTGCCACTAATTATAGGTCCCTGGATGGAGCTCAGATTTGTCTTGAGAGACAAGGGAAAGTGAATAACCAACCCAGCGGTTCCAATAACCAACAAGCTAGACCTTGGGCTCACTAGGGGCAAACACTGGGTTTTACCCAATAATTAACAATCCACCAGCACATGACACCCAATTAATGGGGGATGGAAAACTCGTTCAGTTGGTGTGGGGGTCTGTGGGTGGCCAGCTGCAGGAGTTTACCTCTGGGTGCATTTCTTGCATCTCAGAGGTTTTTCAACCCCAATGAGATAAAGAAAGTGGCGAGAAAACTGGCAAAACCCTCTGCAATATTCTAGCCAGGAAAATTCACAAGCACTTTAAAAGCATCTTAATGTTTACCCTCGGTCAAATGTGCCTCAATAAGAATGACACCATTTGAAAAGAGTTGTTAACATGAAAAGTTTCTGAAATCTGCTGGTTTGTGGACCACACTTGTGTATCAGTGCAAAAACCATATGAGTCCATGGCTAAATACATAAGTAAAAATAGAAATCTAATAATAAGCATTCTCTTAAGTCTTCTGTCCTGAAAACACTGCCCTATGTGCTTTGATAACTAAATGATCAGTTTATCATTCCTCTAGCAACACCTGAAGTCCATAAAGAACTGTGGAACATGTCTGGTTGGGACAGAAATTTTGGGATACCAAGAAGAAAGTTACTCTGAACCTCAAAGGAGAAGGTTCATAAATCACCAGAATGCAGGAATGCCCACAAAATATTTGAAATTACAAACAAGGTACTGGAGTTTTGCTCAGTGACAGAGCACCTGCCTAGCACCTGCGAGGCACTGGGTTCAATCCTCAGCACCACATTAAATAGAAGTATACAAAATAAAGCTATACTGTCCAACTAAAAAGTATTTTTAAAAATAAAGATCAGATTTTTTTAAAAAAAAGCAACTCCCTGCAATGCAGCATTTCGTCTAGACCAGCTTCCTGGACCCCCAGATACCTGCATGATATGAGCAAGCTTAGAAAAATATGTGAGAAATTACAGAAGTCTGATCTGGCCCCATCTCTAGTCCAGCCAGACTTAAATTTCCCTCTACAAATAGCTGTATTTGCTGTCTCTCCTTTTAGGGATTTCTCACATTTTTTTCCTTTCTTTCTTCTTGTGGAGCTGGGGATTGAACCTTGGACCTTGTACATGCAGGGCAAGCACGCTACAGGCCTCACTGAATTCCTGGCTCTTCATGTTCTTTCCTGAATGTGGATCTATTTTCTAAATAGGTCTGTCCATGCACCTGACAAATGAAGTTCTTTTCTGCCATGAAAACCAAGAAACCTACTTTTTCTGAGCTGATGTCCTTCTCTCTCCCTGGAATTCCTTCTTATCACATAACCTCTCACAGCCAGAGTCAGACTTGAGCTTTGGAATTGTGTGGAATTTTTATTGTTTGGGGTCTGATATCACATACATCACTGGATGGAGATAACCAGCAGCTATGCATTTTTTTAATAAGCAAAGAAAAAGGTTTGGTAGCACATGTCTGTAAGGCCAGGCATTTGGGTGGCTGCTTCAGGAGGATCTCAAATCTGGGGCCACAGTTCATCTCTTAGCAAGACCCTGCCTCAAAATAAAGTATTCACAGTTCTGATATTGGGGGAGTCTTTATGAACAATGAAGGGTCAGAATTCCTGTTTCAACTGTCTCCCCTTAGGATGCTGTGTGTAGGTCTGTGACTGTTACCTTCCAACAGGACCTAGAGCGGTTGCTGGTGTCCACCTGTATTAATAAATAGATCAAATGAAGTGAAAAAATAAGTAAAGCAATAAAAGATCTGACACTGTAGCTGGTTGTGATCCCAGGGATATGGAGGTTATGTTGTGTTTCTTGGCTCTTGTGTTCTTGCAAGACAGGATTTTAGATAATTCATAAAATGTAATCAAAGTAGAGCAAAGCTTATTGGCCCAAAAATCACTCTCAAGATGGGGGCAGGAAAAAAGTGAGGCTTTTCTGACATCTCTAGACCTTGCACCCACTTTGCTCCTCAAGTTTATGGGCAATGCTATGGGTGATTCCAGAATTCTGCCCATGGACAAATTCCTACTCTTAACTGGCAATAGGATGACATCGTATTTGTAGGTTCCTACTCAACATGGTCTTGTCCGAAGACATCAAAGCAAAACCCGTGTGTGTGAGTGTGTGTGTGTGTGTGTGTGTTTGTGTGTGTGTGTGTTTGTGAATTTTACTATAATAAAACTTGTATTATGGCAGCTATTATGAAGACACACAACAACAAGAGTTGGCGAGGATGTGGGGGATATGGTACACTCATACACTGCTGGTGGGACTGCAAATTGGTGCAGCCAATATGGAAAGCAGTAGGAAGATTCCTTGGAAATCTGAAAATGGAACCACCATTTTACCCAGATATCCTGTGGAGCCAACCTAGATGCCCTTTAGTGGATGAATGGATAAAAAAAATATGTGTTATATATACACAATGGAATTTTATTCAGCAATAAAAGAATAAAATTATGTGTGTGGGGGAGATTATGGTATTTTTTGTGAATGTATAGAGCGTTCGGGTCCCTGGGTAACGGTCTCTAAATAACCAGGACACAGGGGATGTAGAGCAAAGGCAGCAGTTGCGACTGCATGCTGAGATTTATTTGCAAGTTCCTTTTATATTCTTCTTCTAACAAAGAAAGCAATTCTTCAAATAACACTTTACCCACATTGCCCAAATATCATGCCTCAGCGGGTACACAGAGCTAAATTCAGATCATTCCTGTTCATTTGATAAGTACCCTCCCAAACTTCTTTGTAGACATTATCTAATCCTCTGAGGATGCATTTGTTTCTTTAGAATGTACTGTTCCCAGGACAAGTATGCAGGAAGCTTCCTCCTCCTAGCCAAACCATGCAGAACTTGTGACTTGCGATAAGGGGAAGAGAACTTTTCCTCCTCCTAACTGAGGTTTGCCTCAGCTGACCTAAATCAAAACCACAGCTCTTTCAAAATGTCATGCCTGAGGGAGCTAAACTCTGCACACTCAAACCCCAACATTTTTCTCTTGGTTTCTTTTAGGGAATGGAATTTTTCTGAGATTCTCACCAGTATCTTTGCCATTGTTAAAGGGGTATTACAACTTACTTGTGTTTCTTGCTGTCTGACTTTTGTTGTTTTCCAAAATGAGGTATGAGGTAGAAGTGGATTTTAAGTGGATATTATTAATGTAGGAGTACACTAATTACTATTAGAAGCAACAGATGAGATCAGAACAGTGACAAAATTTAATATCATCAGTTATTTATTGGCATAAGAAAATAAGTAGCAAACATAAAATTAAAGACAGTTCTAATGACCATAATATCAACAGCAAAATACTTGGAAATTTTTCAAGAAATGTGAACACTTGAACTTTTAACATGGCTTGTTTTTAGAAAAATATAACATTATCCCTAAGCCACCTTCTTTTTGTTGGTGACCTTAACTCAGGGAAAAAAGATAGAAATTAAAAACTTCCCCCTGTGATCCTGAGGACAGGACTTAGGTATGGTCTACCATTGAGCTCTATCTTCATCCCATTTTTATTTTTCTTTGAGAGATGGTCTTGCCACATTAGTGAGGCTAGACTCAAAGTTGTGACCCTCAAGGCTCGGCTTCCAGGCACTGGGGTTACATGCATGTGCCATCACAACCCTGGCAGGGATTAGTCTTTTTTGTTTTCCTAATTGTAGTTGACAGAGTACCTTTATTTTATATATTTATTTTTAGGTGGTGCTGAGGATTGAACCCAGTGCCTCACATGTGCTAGGCAGGTGCTCTAACCCTGAGCCCAAGGCCCAGGGATTAAATTCTTGCTTTCATATTACAGGTTGGCTCAGGATAATATCTAGGTTTGCAAACGTGTATAATGTCCCCATTTTGTGAGTAGAAGGTAGAGGCCACAATGAGAGAAAATGTCTATCTTTATCCTTGGAAGTGGAACATCAAATGTCGATTTACCTGCAACTTAGTATTTGAGGATTTCCCAGATATTAAAAATATAAGCAAAAGAGACATGATTTCAAGGTTCTGAGGAAAGGGGACTAGGTATTTCAAATTGTGAGGCATCAGGCTGAGAAAAACAATGCTAAGGTAGCTATCTGGATATTGAGAATAGGGTCCCTTGCATTTAACTGTAGGATCACAGAAGATATATAAGAAAATAAACCATTTACTGGGTACATTTTAAAAAGATGATCATGGGTAGGACTTGGTCAGAAGTCATCATTATCACACCCCACGCACACACCCACACATATTACTTCCCTTTTACCTCTTCCCCACTTTAGCAGTCAAGTCAACATCCACTCCTCAAGGTGCATCCTTGCATGAAGAGAAAGGACTGAGCCACAGTACCTTGGGGATTACAATTGGCAGATCTTTGCCTAGCTTATGACAGAAACTAGCAAAGGAATGGCAGAGTTCAGGAACATCTCTGTCTCTTTTCTCTCACAAACAAATAACTAGAGATTTAAATTATAAATTGATGGATGAAGTGAACTTGGGAGTATTGGGCCAAATATTTGGAACACTGAAAATATAAATGTTCAGCAGTCTAATGTCTTATTTCTTTTTTATCTTTGTTTTTGTTTTTAATGCTGTGGATTGAGCCCAGGGGCACTAAACCTCTCAGCAACATTTCTGATCATTTTTTGTAATTTAGTTAGAGACAGGGTTTTAATGAATTGCTTAGTTATTTCCTAAGTTGCTGAGGCTGGCTTTGTGTCAGCCTCCAGAGACACTGGGATTACAGTCATGCACCACTACACCTTGCTAATGTTTTATTTCATTATTTGCACAAGAGCAGTTTTTCATGTAATATAACCTACTGAATGCTCTCAAAATATTGCACTTTGAGAAAAATTCAAAGAGATAGCTTATTACCTTTATATTAACAAACAAAGAATGTGATTTTTCTTATTCCTTGGCTTCTTTTCAATTGATAAAATCAGGTTAGGACATAGTTTTCTATTTTCTTTATTCTTTTTTTTGGGGGGGGTATACTAGGGATAGGTCCCAGTATCACTCAACCACAAAGCCACTTTCCCAGTCATGTTTATTTATTTATTTTTTTTAGAAACAGGGTCTCACTGAGTTGTATAGGTCCCTATATATTTGCTGAGGCTGTCTTTGAACTCATTAATTTTCTGCCTCAGCCTCCCAAGCCATTGGGATTGCAGGTATGTGCCCCTACTCCCAGTTTCTTCATTCTTTTGTAGTTGTTGCTTTCTTTTTTACATAAATTCAAATTGAATAACAGTATGTTTAACAATACAGATATAGAGAAATGCCAGTGATGTAGGTAAGCAATTGAACATATCCACCAGAAAGTATGTTATATTCACCATGGTTTATTACTCAGCCATCAAT
This sequence comes from Spermophilus citellus, assembly GCF_964194105.1. Classification (NCBI taxonomy): domain Eukaryota; kingdom Metazoa; phylum Chordata; class Mammalia; order Rodentia; family Sciuridae; genus Spermophilus; species Spermophilus citellus. Next base: position 171,857 of record NW_027672867.1, on the reverse strand, counting down.
ACAAACTCCTCTAATGGTCAGCAAAATAGATGAAATTGGATGATGTCATGCTAAGTGAAGAAATACACAATACTGTCACATCTCATGTTAACTAATATAATATCATATGCAAGTACAATAGTGATTAGTATGGCTGAGGAGTGTGTGGGTACATCAAGGGCAGAAGATGATGTTTGGATATTATGAATACATGTATATGCATATATATAAACATCACACTGAATCCCATAAGTCTGTGCAATTGCTATGTGATGATAAAACCCATCATCTCTCATAATTATCAAATTATGCACTAAGAATAAAATCCTGCTGTCTTTTGGAATTTCCAGTATATGATGCAATATTATTGATGATGCTCCCTGATAACAACCAGGCTCTCCCTACACATCCACTCTATTTTCTTCCAGGCTCTGAACATAGAGTATACAATGTATTTCTGCATCTGGATCATCTCACTTAGCCTAAAGTCCTCCAGCTTGTCTGTGTTATTGGAGAATATTCTTTTGTTTCTGCGGTTTGGCCCTGGGTTGCCTTACCAAGGAGAGAGATCCACCATCATTTATTTTTCAGTTTTAAGACAGAATGTTACTAAACTACTAAGGCTGGCCTTCAAATTTTGGAAACACTGCCATATACATCATCCTTATTTTAAAGTTGAGTAATAAGTGAGGTGTGGAGACACATTTCTTTTGTCATGCTAGGGACTCGATAGACTGAGGGAGGAGGATCACTATCTTATAGCCAGCCGCGCATCTTGGTGACACCCTCTGCACCTTAAAAGACCTTGTCTCAAAATAATTGCAAAAAACTGAAAAAGTTATATATGTATGTTGATACATTTGTGTGTAAACACAATAATGAATCTCTCTTTATCTATTATCTGTAATATACCATAGGTTCTTCTTCCTGAGTTACTCTTTGGAAATTTAGGTTGTGGATAGTATGTTGGATAATTTGGGAGGGTAGATATTCCTAAAGATGGATTTTATTTCCTTCAATTGTTGAAGTGGTTAATGTCAGCTGTCCATTTGAGTGGATTGAGATACCCAGAGAATTGGTGTGGAAGATCTCTGCAGGTGTCTGTGAGTGTGCTTCCAGAAGGCTGAGTCAGAAAGCATGGGGAATACCTGTAATGAACATATATATTGGTGTTCAATAGGTTTGATTTGGAAAAAAGCAAGAGAAGCAGTCACTCGCTTATGCTCCAAGCTTCTTGAAGTCCCCTTTATGGTCTTGCACCATTGGCTGTACCTGAGTCTTTTTATTTTTTTATTTGTTTTAATTAGTTATTCATGATAGTAGAATGCATTTATATACTTTGATATATCATACATAGATGGGATATAATTTCTCATTTTTCTGAGTATACATATTGTAGAATCACATGGGTCATACAGTCACATACATACATAAAGTAATAATGTCTGTTTCATTCTTTCTTATTCCCACATCCCCTGCCTTCCCTCCTTTCACTTTCCTCTACCTAATGTAAGTTAATGCTGTTCTTTTTTTTCTTTTGCATTACAACTCTTAATATATATACCACAATTTTTGTATCTTTTTTAATGTAATGTATGTTGACACCCAATCAAGTCTTCATACATGTATTTTGGATGTATGACACATTCTACCATCCTTTCTAATCCCCGTCCCCTCCCTTTTCTTCCCACCCCTCTAGAATTCATCTATTCCTCCTATGCTCCTCCTGCGTACTCCACTATAAGTCAGCCCCCTTATGTCAGGGAAATATTTGGCATTTGTTTTTTGTTTCTAGAGGCGTATCATTGGCTAACTCCATTTACCAATATCTTCTCCAACTCCATTCATTTACATGCAAATGTCACGATTTTATTATTTTATTTCGAGTAAAATTCCATTCTGTATATATGCCACATTTTTTATCTATTCATCCACTGAAGGGCATCTATGATGGCTCCATAGTTTAGCTATTGTGAGTTGTGGTGCCATAAACAATGATGGGGCTCTGTCCCTGTAGTATGATGTTTTTAACCCTTTGTGCTTAGACTGAGGAGAGGGATAGGTGGGTCAAATGGAGATTCCATTCTCATATTTCCAAGAAATCTCCATACTACTTTCCAAATTGGCTGCACCAATTTGCAGTCCCACCAGCAGTGTATGAGTGTACCTTTTCCCCACATCTTCACCAACACTTATTGTTGTTTGTCTTCATAATAGCTGTCATTCTGACTGGAGTGAGATGATATCTTAGAGTAGTTTTGATTTGCATTTCTCTGATTCCTAGAGATGATGAGCATATTTTCATATATTTATTGATTGTATATCCTCTCCTGAGGAGTATCTGTTAAGGGTCCTAGCCCACTTGTTGATAAGATTATTTTTTTTTTCATCTATCGGGATCATATAAGTCCTCTATCCTGGACCACAGCTGCTTCATTTGCTTGCTCATATTGTGAAGCTTCCAGCTTCTGGGACTGAGCTGTTACCAGTTTCCCAATGTTGCCATCCTGCAGGCAAACATTTGGTGACTATTCCTCCCATGATTATGTGAGCAAATATAATGAGCTCCCTTCTGCATACACATGTACATTTTTTATGTATTCTATTTTTCCGAAGAATCCTAAAAATACAGGCATATTCTCAATGTCTGGGTTCTAATTTTTTGAAAAAAAACCCTTATAGATTTTTTAAGGTCTATTCAAATTTATATTCCTGGCAAGGATGTCTAAGTGTTTCCTTTTCTGCATATCCTCTGCAGTATGTGTTACCTACCAACATTTTGAGGATTGAGCCCACAAGCATGTAGTTATATCTCATTGTGATATAAACTGAAATCATAAAAATTCCAGAAGAAAAGGAGATTTTTTTTTTTTTTGCCATTGGTGTTGGCAATGGTTTTAGATAGAATATGCTGAGACTGTACAAGGAGAAACAGCTGAGACTATATAAAGCTAAAAACTGATTCTATACAGCAAAGGAATAAATCAATGAAATGTAAAAGTAGACTTGGTTAAAGAAAACCGTTTTTAGCTCCATGTCTGATAAAAGCTCAACATCCAAAATATAAGAAACTTACACAACTCACCAAAATTTAATATAAACCCCTCATAACCTAATTTAAATATGGTAAAATACTTAGATTCTGCCCTAAAAAATAAACAAGTATGTAAAGACATATGAAAGTTACTCAAGATCACTATTAGGCTACATAAAATGATAAATTAGCTTTTCTGCTTTATGTGTCTCACAGGATTATGGGTGCATACTCTCCATCCTTCACAGGGCATCTTGAGATCAATTAGCAAAATGCCAGGTTCTCATTTTCCCACATTATGCTTCCTCATTATTCCATCTTAATTGCCAAGAAAGTGTCAAGCCTGAAAAACATCAAACTATAGATAAATTGCTAGATAATCATCAACTTTGAAAATTACTTCAGAAATCAATAGAATACATTAGTAGACCCAGATGTGAAGAAATATAAAATAGACCGACAAATCAACATTTAACTTTACAGCTCCTCATAAAAATACTTGCAGTTAAGCTGAAATGGGGGCACATGCCATTAGTCTTAACTATCTTGAGGCCACAGCAAGAGGAGGATTTAGGCTAAGGAACTTGAGGCCAACCTGGCAAAAACCCAACTCTAAAAATTGACCCACCAAAAAACCAAACAGTAATCACATTTTTAAAAAGGTGCCTTCACAAGTGATTTCTATGAAACATGTAATAAGGAATCAGTAACAATAATTCATGATCACGTCTAAATGTAGAAGAAGAAAATTGACTAATTCTTTCTGTAAGGCCAGAAATACCAGATAACACAGCTTAAGAATGGAAATTGCAGACCATCTTATTATAGATGTTGACCCAGATATTCAAATCCTCTAGCAAACTGAAAACAACAACAAAAAGAATGATTGGACTTCATGACCAAGAGGGACATTGTCATATGGGAAGTTTCCAAAAATCATTTTGATAGAGCAAAGCTTTTGGCAAATCACTTACCAAATTATGGTAAAACCTATGGCCAATTACGACCAGAGGAAAATTATTTTTCAATCCACTTAAGGGCAGCTATGAACTGTTTTCATATTTAATGAGGTGAAATGAAGTGTTTCACAATTTAGTTTTAGAGAAAGAAAAAATGTATGCTTTTCTGACTTCTAAATATTGATTGAGAATATTAAATGGGATTTTCATAAAAAATCAAACAGCATATGCAGATGATACTATTATTTCTATAATGTTTCTAAGCAATTTCCATGAACTAATGAAACATAAGAATTTGTTCAATAATGTCATGGGTTAAATGGTCAACATTAAATCATTTAAATTATACACAGTAGCAATGAGCAGTATTAAAATCGAGTCACAATCTATTCACAAATATAGGAAAAATAATCTAAATGAAAGTATTAACAAAAGAACTGGTCACTGAAAAGTAAAAAGTAAACGTGAGTTTAAGTGCCTCTTAACTATTTGTGGAAACTGTTTTGCCATTAAAGACACATGATGACCCCTCACCACAGGGACTTGCTAAAATCTGTTCATATGACCAGGATAATACATTAATAGTCATGGTACATTGAGCTTAAAAATAGTATAAAATACCATGGGTAAGTTTTACACGGGTGCCATATGCATGTGGTATTATGTGTAAATATGATGCACTAAAAAACAATACAGCATGCTTTACTCTTAATGGAAGCATCCAATCCTAAAATTCATCCACAAAGTTAAATATATATAAACTTAACCAAGAAACTTTTGAATTATAAGAACAAAAAAAAAAAAAGAAGTTATTACACAACATGTGCATTGGGAAGCTGTACTGTTACAATTATCATCGAGGAATCACGGTGTCAACAGAGTCCACCCACGAACCCACGTGGATGTAAAAGTCATATACTTAATTGCAATGGAAAAGCCATTATCAATCAAACCCTAACAAAGCCAATCTCAGCAACTTAGCTAGACCCACAGTCAGAACAAAAACTAAATCTACCAGGGAGAGAGCTAAGTGGTAAAGCACCCTTCTGTTAATGACCAAAAATAAAAATTAAAAAATAAATAAATAAACTCCACAAAAGTATCTCAGGAATAAGCGAGATCCCTGTTCACCGCAACACCCCTCCTGCAGGAAAATGGTATTTGGAGATTTGATTTCTTTTTTTTTTTTTTTTTTTTTTTTTGTACCTTGCATTGAACTCAGGAGCACTCGACCACTGAGCCCCATCTCCAGCCTTATTTTGTATTTTATTTAGAGGCAGTGTCTTGCTGAGTTTCTAAGTGCCTCGCCAACTTGTTGAGGCTGGCCTTGAACTCGCAATCCTCCTGCATAAGCCCCAGGTTCCAGTGGCTGGGATGAAAGGTGTGCAAGATTGCCAGGCTTGGAGATTGGAGTCTTCCAGTGGTTCCACCTGTCAATCACCACAGCCTGGGGAAACAGCAGGCTGCTGCCTCACCGGCCAGATAGGACTTGAGCAGGGGCTCAGGCTGCCCCAGGGGATGGAGAGGTTGCTGGAGTCTCTGCCACTGTCACGCTCCCCAACCGGCTGGCCAGGGGGACTGAGGGGCGCTGTCTCCCAGAGGCTCAGGCCTGCAGATGCAGAGAGCACCCGGAGTCCGGTAGGCCAGCTCTGGTGGTTCCCGCCACAGCCAGTCCCGCCAGATGGCCTCCCCTCCCTCCTGAGCCTTCCTGTCCAGGCACCAGGTGCCACTGCACACTCACCATTTCCTGGTGCCCAGCAGCCAAGCCTGCCCTGGAGAGCTTCAGCCCCTGCATGGCAGGGCCACCTGAGATGCGCGGCATGGAGAAAGCCTGGAGTCCAACAGCAGGAATTCTGGAACCGCAGACCTCAGAGAAGTAAATCCCATCCCAAGCGGGGAGGCCCGCCCCCTGCTCGCTGGCTGTGCACAGGATTGGACAGCGCTCAGCACAGGGACGTCTGATTGGATAGGGCGTCAGTCAGTCTCTGCTCTCCCAGTCTGAGCCCAGGGAGCCTTCTTTTTGAGTGTGTGGGGGGGATATCTGCTCCAGGCCAGAAGGAAACAAGAATGGCAGGGTTTGGGTGCAGCTTTTTTCTTTTTTCTTTTCTTTTGAGGTCTGGGCATTGTGTTAGCCTCAGGGTGACCAGAATTCTAAGTTCTGTTGGGTTTTGGTGTTAGGAAATTGAATTCATTTCTTGAAAGTTTCATCACCTGGACCTCCTCCTATAATAAGACCACACAAAGCGTCTTCGGGGTGCTGACTTGTCCTCTGTTTATCTGTTTATTTTGGGGGGATTGCCTTATTTTACATTAGCATGATAATCTCCAGATCCATTCATTTACTGGCCAGTATTATGAAGTAATCCTTTTTTAAAGCTGAGTAATATTCCACCATGTATACATACCACAATTTCTTTATCTATTCATCTGTTGATGGGCATTTAGCCTGTATCTGTAGCTTAGGTATTGTGAGTTGTGCTATCATGAACATTTATGTGGCTGTGTCCCTGTAGTATGCTGATTTTAAATCCTCTGGATATATTCTGAGGAGTTGGATAACTGGGTCAAATGATGGTTCCAGTCCTAGTTTCTTGAGGAATCTCCATCCTGCTTTCCAGAGGGGTTGCACCAATGTGCAGTGCCTCCAACAAGGTGTGAGCATTCACTGTCCCCCCAATCCTCACCAATTTATTGTTACTGTATTCTTGATAATTGCCATTCTGACTGGAGTGAAAGAGAAGCTCAGTGCAGTTTTAATTTGCATTTCCCTAATTGCTAGATATATTGCCTTTTCAGAATTTATTTTTTTAAATATTTTTTCTAGTTGGAGTTGGACTGAATACCTTTATTCTATCCATTTATTTTTATGTGGTGCTGAGGATGGAACCCAGGGCCTCACACGTGCAAGGTGAGCGCTCTACGACTGAGCACCAGCCCCAGTCCCCATCTTCAGTATTTTTTTCTTTTGCTTCTCAGTAACAGCAATCCAGGTATTTGGGGAACCAGTTTTCCTGCATTTGTGGAATGGGAACATTTCTCTTGAAGGAAGACTTAGAAGGTCAAAGCACATGCCCAGGATCCCAGGGATGAGCAGTACACGGTTGTCTGGCCCATGATGAGAAGATTATGTGGGTGAGAAGAAGGAAAGAGCTGGGGACACCTTGGGGCCAGAACCCCTCCGTCCCCCATGAGGAAAATTATTCTTGCTGTTAGTTTTCTTAAACAAAATGAGAAATTTTCCTAAGCTACCAGTGTCATTAGATATAGGTCCCTGGATGGAGCTCAGATTTGTCTTGACAGGCAAGGAAAAGTAAAAACCAAACCAATGGTTTTTGTCTTGTTGTGACAAAAAGTCAAAACCAACAAGCTAGATCTTGGGCTTCTTAGGGATAAAACACTGGGTTTAACCCAATAATTAACAATCCAACAGCACCTGACACCCAATTAAAGGGGGATGGAGAATTGGATGGGTGGGTGTGGGGGTCTGTGGGTGGCCAGCTGCAGGAGATTGCCTCTGAGGAGCATTCCTTGATTTGAGAGGTTTTTCAACACCAAAGAGATAAACAAAGAGGCAAGAAAACTGGCAAAACCCTCTGCAATATTCTAGCCAGGAAAATTTAAAGCAGTTTAAAAGCATCTAAATGTTTACACTCAGTCAAATGTGCCTCAATCAGAATGCAAGCATTTGAAACGAGCTGTCAACATGAAAAGTTTCTGAAATCTGCTGGTTTCTGGACCACATTTGTGGATGACTGCAAAAACCATATGAGTCCATGGCTAAATACATAAGTAAAAATAGAAATCTAATAATGAGCAATCTCTTAAGACTTCCATCCTGAAAACATGCCCTATTTGCTTTGATAACTAAATGATCATTTAATCATTCCTCTAGCAACACTTTAGGTCCATAAAGAACTGTGGAACATGTCTGTTTGGGGCAGAAATGTTGGGATACCAAGAAGAAAGTTTAACTGAACCTCAAAGGAGAAGGTTCATAAATCACCAGATTGCAGGAATGCCCACAAAAACTTGAAATTAAAAACAAGGGACTGTGGTTGTGGCTCAGTGACAGAGCACCTGCCTAGCACCTGTGAGGCAGCGGGTTCTATCCACAGCACCACATTGCAAAGAAATATATAAAATAAAGGTATCCTAACAAACTAAAATCTATTTTTAAAAATAAAGATCAGATTTAAAATTAAAAAAAGCAACTCCCTGCAATGCAGCATTTCTCCTAGACCAGCTTCCTGGATCCCCAAATACTAGCATGATATGAGCAAGCTTAGAAAAACAGGTGAGAAATTACAGAACTCTGCTCTGGCCCCATTTCTAGTCCAGCCCCACTTAAATGTCCCTCTCCAAATAGCAACACCTCAGACCATGTATTTCCTGTCTCTCCCTTTAGAGCTTTCTCACATTTTTTTCTCTTTCTTTTTGTGGTGCTGGGTCTTGAACCTATGAACTTGTGCATGCAAGGCAAGCACACTACCGACCTCACTGAATCCCCGGGCCCTCACGTTCTTTCCTGAATGTGCATCTGTTTTCTAAATAGATCTGTCGATGAGCCTGACAATGATGAAGATCTTTTCTGCTTTGAAAACCAAGGAACCTACTTTTTCTTAGCTGATGTCCCTCTCTCTACCTGAAATCCCTTCCCATTACACAACCTCACAATCCAGAGTCAGACTTAATTGTGTGGGTTTTTTATTGTTTGGGGTGTGATATCACATATATCACTGGAGGGAGGTAACCAGCAGCTATGCATTTTTTTAAAAATAAGCAAAGGACAAGGTTTGGTAGCACATGTCATTAAGGCCAGGGATTTGGAAAGCTGCTTCAGGAGGATCTCAAGTCTGAGGCCACAGTTGGCCTCATAGCAAGACCCTGCCTCAGAATAAAATATTCACAGTTCTGACACTGGGTGAGTCTTCCTGAACAATGAAGGGTCAGAGTTCCTGTTTCAACAGTCTCCCTTTAGGATGCTGTGTGTAGGTATGTGACTGTTACCTTCCAACAGGACCCAGAGCAGTGGCTGTTGCCCCCCTGTATTAATAAATAGATCAAATGAAATGAGTAAATAAGTAAAAGCAGTAAAAGATCTGACATTGTTGCTGGTTGTGATCCCAGGGATATGGAGGTTAGGTTGTGTTTCCTGGCTCGTGTGTTCTTGCATGAGAGGATTTTTAGATAATACATAAAATGTAATCAAAGTAGAGCAAAGTTTATTGGCCCAGAAATCACTATCAAGAAAGTGGGAGGAAAACAGTGAGGCTTCTCTGATATCTCTAGAACTCACACCCCTTTGATTCTCAAGTTTATGGGAGATTCTGTGAGTGATACCAGAGGCCTACCTATGGACCAATTCATAGTTTTTAACTGGCAGTAGGATGACATCACATTTGTAGGTTGCTACTCCACATGGTGTTTTCCAGAGTCATCAAAGCAAAACCTGAGTGTGTGCATGTCTCTGTGTGTGTGTGTGTGTGTGTGTGTGTGTGTGTGTGAATTTTACTATAATAAAACTTTATTATGGCAGCTACTATGAAGACAAAAAACAATAAGTGTTGGCGAGGATGTGAGGAAAAAGCACACTCATACAATGCTGGTGGGACTGAAAATTCCTGCAGCCAATATGGAAAGCAGTATGGAGATTCCTTGGAAATCTGGGAATGGAACTACCATTTGACCAAGCTATCCATCTCCTCAGTCTAAACCCAAAGGACTTAAAAAACAGAATACTACAGGGACACAGCCACATCAATGTTTATAGCAACACAATTCACTATAGCTAAACTGTGGAGCCAACCTAGATGGCCTTGAGTGAATGCAAGGATGAAAAATTATGCATTATATATACATAATGGAATTTTAATCAGCAACAAAAAAAGAGAATAAAATCATGGCATTTGCAGGTAAATGGATGGTGTTGGAGAAGATAATGCCAAGGGAGGATAGCCAATCCCCCCAAAACAAATGCTGAATGTTTTCTGTGACATAAGGGGTGTGACTCATAGTGGGGTAGGCAGGGGGAACATGGGAGGATTAGATGAATTCTACATAGGGAAAAGGGGTGGGCGGGAAAGGGAGGAGGCAGGAAATTAATAAGGATGGTGGAATGTGATGGACATCATCTTCCAAAATACATGTATGAAGACTTGAATTGGGTGTCAGAATATGTTATATACAGAGATATGAAAAATTGTGCTTTATATGTGTAATAAGAATCACAATGAATTCTGTTGTCACTTAGTTTTTTTTAAAAAAACTTATTATGAAAAGTTTAACATGTTATTCTAAATATATAAATGCAACTCTTAATTCACTCTGGGACCTGTAGGAAATAGGGGCACAACATACTATCAGAGAGGACACTCCCTCTTGAGAGTGTCCCTCTTTATCTTCCTTATGTCTTTAAATAAAATGATACCTGATAGAAATAGTAGTTAGCAGATACACAGTAGTGACAGGAACAGGAAGCTCACATGCCAAAAAACAGGACAACTCTAGGTCACTTTGGCCCATGCTGGTCTGGAACGGTTCTTACATATTTGATGGTTAGGTTAAATCATCCTATCTCCTTGAATTCTGGAATCCAGTCTGTGAAAGTGTCCCAGAACTTGTCCCCTCCAGGTTAACTTGTGTTCTCACTGGCAGAGAAGACCCATATTGCTCAAAGAAATCACAGGTTGTTGTCTGAGGGATGGAATATAGCACATTGACGTGGCCCAGGCAGGGTTCTAGGTAAATGACTTTTCTAAGAAAACACATGTGGAGGTCTCTGCACAGTGGGCCAGGTTCATAGAATGACTCCCTGACTTGAATGATCCCATCAATCACGTCTGCATGCTAGCCATCACTATCAATATATATTTGAGTGATAGATCCACCATGAGCACTGATGGCAATATCTTGGCTGGGCACAGAATCACGAGCCACCACACAGCTTTGTAGATTCAAACAGCCATTCTTTATTCCCGAACTCACACCGGCCTCCACACACATTCTCGGGCAATCCCAGTTCTGCTGCAACCCAATTCACCTACTCCACGAGGCTTTCTTCCCAAAAATACTCTCTGAATCTCACGAGAACTCAAAGGGAGCTCAGGTAGCAGGAACGCCCTATTTCCAGCAGCAATAATCCTCAACATCGAACTTCCCTAAAACCCAAGGTCTTAAACTGGGAACGCCCTTAACCCAAGGAGCGCGCTACTTCCTCAAACTGCAGGATACACCCTAATCCTGGATCCACCCTGGTCATTGAGCAGGGTCACCTTTCTCAAACACACATTCAAGGTCACAGCAAATTTCCAAGGCAAGTCCATTTAATATGGGGTACGCTGGCAAGAAAATTTCTATGCATCATTCCTACTTGGTAATGACCCTCAGCATCTCCCCCCTTCTGATTAATTAAACAACAAGCAATGTGGCTTAAGGACCGTGCCTGGTAGGTTGTCCAATTCAACATATGGTTCTTACCCGTCATGGGAAAACTGACCTTTAGGCATCAGCCTCCTGTTTTAGGTTGAATCCATTGCAATCAGATCAACCCGTCACTGACTACCGGTCCAGCATTCAGCCATGCTTGTGGATAGGTCTATGCACCAGTGTGGGGGGGTGAGGTTCTTGCCTCACCTCTGTTGGCCCCCAAATTTAGCCTTGGTGCCAGTGGGGGGGTGAGGTTCTTTGCCTCACCTCTGTTGGCCCCCAAATTTTAGACCATCACTAGTAGAAGGGAGGAAGATACAGAAATGCCACAACACCAAGCCAATTGACAGCTTCTTTGGAAAAATTGTGTCACTGGTGACACCATCAGCAAAGATATGCCAGCATTACCACAATTAACATGGGGTGCATTGGCAAGGAAATTGCATCACTGGTGACACCATCAGCAAAGATATGCCAGCAGTACCATAATTTGCTGCATCAGACGATATTTCACAATGCATGCAACTGATATATAGTCCAGGCAAGTTCTGTAGGCAGTTCAAATCGGAGGAGTCTATCAATATGTCCATTTCCTCCCAAAGTAAATCGAGTCCTTGATTGAGCATTACTTGTTGAGTTATATTCATTGATGCATCAGTTTATACAGTTTACTGTGATAGCTATCGTAGAAGCTGTAGTTTGGTTTTATCTTAGTCTTCACCAGCACTGGGATGGAGATGGGAATTCTGGCAATGACGCTAAAGAGACATTATCCTGAACAGAATTATTAAATATAATGAAAAGGAAAGGTGAAAGTAAACAAACAGATCTGTTAACCTCCTTAAAAAACAATCCTTAACAGCTGTTTACCTAATTTAAATTAGTAAGCAAACAGATCTGTTAACCACCTTTAAAAACAATCCTTAACAGCTGTTTACCTAAATTAAATTAAACCATTTAAATCACGTGAATAAAAAAAAATTCGGATCCATTTTTTTATGAGTGCTCCTCATATATGAAATATGGACATACACTCATACAGACATACAACACAAAACAGAAATGTGCACACAACATACAACACATAAGACAATAAAGGCCTTGTAGTTTTACCTAGGTGAAATTTCCATTGCAATGTTTAAAAACTCTAGTCAAAAAATAAAACACAGTCAAAAAATAAAACTGATCAGAAAAACATTAACCTAGGTTTGTATGAGCTCAAAAAAATAAAATAGAACTTTACAATGTGGGAAAAATGCAATAATAAAATAGATATTAAAAAAAGCACCGTGGTTAATCACTGTCGCAGATGTAAGAATAGCCAAGCTGGAGCTCTGGATATCAGCTGTTATGGATTTGAGTCAAATCATCTTTTTCTTCTGTAGAAATTGCTTTAGTTAATCTCTCTGGAATCCAAATCGGCTGCTGTTCTCCCTGTGGAAACACACACAAACGGAACCCCGACTCCAGACAATAACTGGATCAGGACCTTTCCGTTGTCCTGTTAGAATATCTTTCCAAAGTACCTTAGGCTTATGTACATTTTTTGGGTACATATGTCTTTCCGCAGCACTAAGTCCTGAATGAATCCAAAATTAGAAAGTTTAGAGTAAAAAGAGTTATTTTATCTTTGAGGGATATATACCCCTATAAGATCCTTTTAAATTTAAGTCATTCAAAAGCATTCTGCCTTAGTTTTTAGAATTACTTTAGTCCTTTTAATTTTTTGATGTGGTTTTAAACCATAGTTGTCTTAGCCTCTTGCATTTTCTATCTGAAATACCTTTACTTGACATATTCAATCATTTTCTATCTTATTTCTATCTTCTAGTTTTCTTCTAAGGTTTTTATATTTACCCTTAGTTGCCTTTTTTCTCTCCTAGTTTTCTTTTGTTTCCTATTTTGTGGGTTTAAAATTCTTGTCTTTCTACATCTTTTTTATCTTCCTATATCTTTTTTATCTTTCTACATCTTCTCTCTTTTTTTTACCTTTCTGTACTTCTGTTTTTAAAGTTTTCCACTTCAAATTTTTAATTTTCTTTATCTAAATATCTTTTCTTATTATCTTCCCATTTTCATGGGTTTTTTTTTGCCATCATGAAGGCATCTTAACCACCTTCAATTTAACCTTTTAAAGCCTTTTGCAACTTATTTAGACATTTTACAACTTTTTACTTTACCACACAAAGATTATCTCATCTCCCTCTTTTTGGTTTAATAAGTACATTTTAATAGTTTGATGAGTAAAGCAATCTTTTTTCCACCATGAAGGTATCTCAACCACCTTCAATTTAACCTTTTAAAGCCTTCCAATTATCATCTATACTATACTTTTAAATGTACTTTTTCACCACCTACAGCTTTACTCTTTTAAACGAGGCTTAGATTCTGTTTAAATTGCTTAAATGTTAGTTTACATGGCTGCCCTTCAACCAAAGGCTTTTTTTTTCTCCATTAAGAAGCTTTGTCTCAATCTGCCATGTACAAATATCTTTCTCTTCTTTCTTCCTTTCTCAAGCTTTTAAATTAAGTCTAGTTTCCTCAAAATCTTTTTAAATGGCATTTTACAACTTTTTACTTTACCACAAAGAGATTATCTCAACTGGAAACATTTCTTTTTCCTTTAACCTTTTATATTAAAATATATTTCCACATCTTGAATCTTTATATATCTTTTTTAACCATTAACCCTTTTTATAAATTCAAATTCTGAAACAACCCTTATAAAATTTCTGATTTAGACAAATTACTCCACTTTAATAAGATGAAATAATTTCATGTTTTTTAAGGTACTATAATATTGTAATTGAAACCCAACTAAAACTTCTTATACTCTTTGTATATAAATTACACATGATAGAATCTTAAGACTTAGTAACCTTGTTTCAGCAAAGACACAGACCAAAGCAATATTAAACTTTTTTTTTCCATTTACCAATTTATGAAAACACACATAATGTTTAAATATATTACCTTATGGAACTTAATAAGTAAAGAGTACTTGATTTTATATTTAGTAGTTGATATTTCAACACTTTAGCTTTGTAAATTAATCAGATGTCTGTAAAAACCAAGATCTTAGACAAATGTAGTAAACAGAACTAGCCATCTCTTTCTTGTTTAAGAAAAATCCTTCTACAGGATACCATGATGGTCCCATTGATATACTTAATAACTCATCTCTAAAAAGCCATGGGCTACATTTTTGTACTGTATCAACATATACGCTAATTGTTCTTGGTCTTACTGGGGTGCCTCCTTCCTCTAACAATTTCTCTTCCTTGGTGGCGAACAACTTCAAACCTTGAGTCAACCATTTTCCCCAGTTTGCCTGAGAAAGTTCTATGAACAGGCAACTTGAAATAAAAACAAAATAAATCACAACAAGAACACATTGGTTTTTGAAATGGTCACCCATTCTCAGGGGCGAGCAATTTCACTTACCTTCTCTTCAGATGTTCCCCGTACGGGCCACCAAATGGCAATGTCTTGGCTGGGAACAGAATCACGAGCCACCACACAGCTTCGTAGATTCAAACAGCGATTCTTTATTCCCGAACTCACACCGGCCTCCACACACATTCTCAGGCAATCCCAGTTCTGCTGCCACCCAATTCACCTACTCCACGAGGCTTTCTTCCCAAAATACTCTCTGAATCTCACGAGAACTCAAAGGGAGCTCAGGTAGCAGGAACACCCTATTTCCAGCAGCAATAATCCTCAACATCGAACTTCCCTAAAACCCAAGGTCTTAAACTGGGAATGCCCTTAACCCAAGAAGCGGGATACTTCCTCAAACTGCAGGATACACCCTAATCCTGGATCCATCCTGGTCATTGAGCAGGGTCACCTTTCTCAAACACACATGCAAGGTCACAGCAAATTTCCAAGGCAAGTCCATTTAATATGGGGTACGCTGGCAAGGAAATTTCGATGCGTCATTCCTACTTGGTAATGGCCCTCAGCACACTGAAAATAAATAGCTAGATAGATAGATAAATAGACAGACAGACAAACAGATCAAGGCAGGGATGAGCTGCATCTTTGAGAACCAATTATGTATCACCCCATAGAGTTCCCTAATAATTTCTAAAACACAATCACTGGCTTATAAAATTTAGTATCCACTGGTAGGCCAGGTGTTACATATTCATTGAAAATGGAAAAAAAGTAGAGACCAATACTGTGTGACCAGAAACTCGAGAAAACCTTATTCAAGGGCCAAAAATCATCTTTCAAAACCAGTGAACACTATTACCAGTTTTCTAAAACAAACACAAAAACAAAAACAAAAAAATTCCCCTGTGCATTCTGCTCAGAAAGGGGAATACAATCTTTTGGAATGGAGGAGGAGTTTGAAGGTCAAGACTTCCTTAGCTTCTAAATCTATTCTGGCCCCATTTTTTATTTTATTAATGGTGACATCTTTTTTTCTCCATCTGCTTCCCCAAGCATTCAGTGTTTCCCTGTTTCAACATCTTCCCACACCCCTGTGTCCCCAGAGGTTCTACCTGTGTTCTTTGCCATCCCAACACTCACGGGTCTGCCTGTCAACCCCTGATTTCCCAGGTGTCATCTCTGACCCTCTACTTGCCTCTCTCTCTGGTCCAGATGTTATTGGAATTCCAACAATATATTTCAAAGCCTTTTCCAGACAACCTGCCCTGGGTGTTCTCCAGGGATTGGAAATACCTCTGGCCATATGCATGGATTCTGCACCCAAGGTTTCAAACCCTGGTTGATGGGAAGGATTGGAAAATGATTTGCACATGTACCAAGTAAATGTACAGACTTTCTCCAAATTAATGACAATGGTATAATGGCTACTTACATAGTGGTTACTTTTTATCAGTTTTTTAAAAAATATTTTTAGCTGAAGATGGACAAAACACCTTTTTTCTTTTTATTTTCATGTGTTACTGAGGATCAAACTCAGTCCTTCAGAAGTGCTAGGCAAGCACTCTTTCCACTGAGCCTGAGCCCCAGCCCTGTAGCAAATTGTACTCGTAATCCAGAGATTATTTAAATTATTGGAAGAGGTGAGCAGGCTGTCTGCAAACTGTATACATAAACTGATGCACTTTTCAATCCTTTGGGGATTGCTGGCCTGGATCAAGTCACCCACATATGCTGAATGAAAACTGCAAGACACCTGTACTTCTGGACTCAATCTTCATTTTTCTCCTCCCACAAACATGTTTTTTACCTAGGTTCTCACACTTTGTCACCAAGGACTTTGAAGTGGCCTTTGACTCCTTTTCCTTGGCCAACTATCCATTCTATTTCTTGCAATCAACTTCACATGGAAGTGTTTCTGTAACTCTCTTCTCATTCAGCACTGGTACAGACCCTTACTGGCTCTTGCTTAAACTGGTGGGGGGGAAAACAAAAGAAAAACAACTTCTCTCTGACTTCTTGGACTTCAACCCTTATCATTAAAAGCAATAATTATTTTCATCAATAAAAAATATTAACTGATCCAGGCAGAGTGTTTCATGTCCATGATCCCAGCAACTTGGGAGGCTGAGGTAGGAGGGTCATGAGTTCAAAGTCAGCCTAAGAAACTTAGTCAGGACTAAGCAACCAAGTGAGATCCTGTATATATATTTAAAAAAACAGGAGGGGCTGTGGATGTGGTTCAGTGGTTAAGCATCCCTGGGTTCAATCCCTAGTGCCAAAAATAAATAAATAAATAGATAATGAGCAGAATTGACAACTGAAATTCCTTCTAAGAAGCTTTCAAACTCTCACAGCCTAGTAATCAGTGGCAGTTGGGAAATGTTAGCCCCAAATCACGAGAAATATGTGCTTCTGCATGCATTACATGGTAGGAAAATGAGGCTTACATTCTTCTATGGATGATAACTATAGCATTTTCCTTTGGGTGAGAACAAGGGCTTCCACTGGCTCCTCATTATGCCCAGGGACTGATACCTCATCCCTCAGATCATGGTGGCATTGTGGGGTGGGGGGTTACCTTGCATTGTCAGATGAAATCAGGTTCCATCCTGGGAGTTAGGCATGCACTGGACTGCCTTGGTTACACTTGAGCCATTCTTAAGGACACTTTGGCATACAACCATACACTATAGAAATGAAGTTCAACTTCCTTCCTGGTGGACATTTTAACAAAACAATGAAGTAGAATTGACTTCTTAGTCACTGTTTTTTTCTCTTGAGGTTATTTGTGAAAGAGGTTCGTCCTAATCATTTTAAACACATCTCAACTTCTTGGATCATAGTCTCATGGGAAATCATGTTTTCCATTAGAAGAGGATCAAGGTGTGTTTTCCATCCTTTTTTGTATTTTTGTAAATGTTTATTGTTGGTTGTTCAAAACATTACATAGTTCTTGATATATCATATTTAACACCTTGATTCAAGTGGGTTATGAACTCCCATTTTTACCCCGTATTCATATTGCAGAATCACATTGGTTACACATCCACTGATTTACATATTGCCATACTAGTTTATGTTGTATTCTGTTGCCTTTCCTATTCTTAAGGTCCAAGGTGCTAACAATGTAACATGGACACAAGCAGAATTTGGTGCATGAGTAATTGGAGAGATGTTCTCTTCTACACAAATGGAGCACTATCATGACAGTCAGTCTCCAAACAAAGATGGCAACTCTCCACTAACAGGATGGTATTACAAAAACAGTATATCAACTGGGAAACTTCTGGAGAAGGCAGAGGCTTATGCCCTGGATGTCTAGGGTGTGATAGGGTGAGATTGCATCATGTTATCAGAACACTTGGCACCATAAAATTTATGAGTTGCTCAATCTGGAATTGTCTACAGCTTACAGAAAGACAAACCACGGATAAGAGGAACTATGAGAGTTGGATTGTTGTAAAATAAATACCAAGAGGCAATCTTGTGCGTGGTAAGAGAGAAACTGTTGTTCAGGAACAAGATAGCATTAGTGGGTTTCCCTAGAGAATCCAAGAAGCTGTAAGGCAGTGGGAGGACATGAAGAAACTAGTTTATTAACCATCAATAATTTTATACCTTGCTAAACTGTGCTTCAAAAGATAAAGGAATATTTGTACAAGGAAAGTTTTGTGGTGAGAAAACAACTCTTCAAGAAATGCCAATAGAGTCATTAAAGTTAAAGGAAATGAAAAAAGACAGAATCTTGAGTCCACATAAAACAATGAGAAATAATGGTAGATGTAGCTCAGTAGCTCAATATGATAGCTAAATATAGCCAGTACCATGGAGTATTTAGTTTCTAACACTTTTCTATTAGTTTTAAAAATATAAGTGTAAAAAATTGTACTCTATATGTGTAATAAGAATTGCAATGAATTCCACTGTTGTGTATTTAAAAAAATAAAATTTAAATTTTTTTTAAATGTTCAAAAATAACACTTAGAAAACTTAGAACACAAAAATAACACTTAGAACCAAATATTGATGCTGAATGACTACAAGACTCTATTTTTAATTTTTATTAGGCCCCTAAGGCTGAGTAGTTTATGATTAAAAAGTCATTTAGGTCAAAATTTTAGTGTCTGAGAGTCCAAGATAAAGGGGTGCAATGCACCTGGCTTCTGCGGAGTACCGACTTTGCTCTACTCCAGCATGGTGGCTGTCATCAGAGTGGGGACAAATGGAAGAGGAAAAATCATATGGACCAATACAAGCCACAGAGCAGAGAGGAGCAGTCTTAATTTTTTATAACAACTTATTATTTCAAAAACTCATTTAAAAGAGACTAGTGTCCATTCCTCCTCAGGGTGGTGTCCCCAATGACTGAATTAATGCCAAGTAGACAGCACATTCGAAAGGTTCCCCTGCCTCAGTGCTACCATAATGATGATGAAGTGTCCAAAACATAAGCTTGTTTGGGGACAAATGATATCCAAGCCATAGAAGACACACGATGCATGAAGTTATAGTCTATGACAAAGGTAAAAACTAGGACAGAGGGACATATCTCTAAGATTAGCAAAACTATTCAATACAATTGAAACTAATTTGCATTAATAAAAATTGATTGTCAATAAATGTAAGATGTTAGAGCTCCCAGAAAAACCACTAAGGAAAAACTAAAATATGTGCCAATAGAAGAAAATAAAATGAAAATTGTACACAAGAAAAATGAATCATTAATAGGCAATAATGGGAAAATTGATGTTCCAAAAACATGTAGGTAGAAAACAAGTGGCAACATAGAAGAAGCATTTTGTTCATTACTATTACTGTTTTCTGCAAATAGATCCAATTTGTTCCAATTTTAGAATGTATATTGATCAAGTTGGGCGTACCGCACACCTCCGTGACTCTAGAACTCAGGAGGCTGAGGTAAGAGGACTGCAAGTTGGAGGTCAAACTTGGTGACTTATGGAGAGCCTAAGTTATCATCATCTGGGCACAGTAGCACAATGCTATCACTAAGCTACTTGTGAGACTGAGGCTTGGGTATCACAAGTTTGATGCTGGCATCAGCAATGTAGTGTAACACTGTCTGAAAATAAAATATAAAAATTTTAAAAAGTGGCTGAGGATGTAGCCCAGTGTTACACCTTTGGGTATAAGACCTAGAACCAAACAAAATTATTCTGCTGTCTACATCAGATTCACTTTAGATTCCAAAACAAAGATGGGATAAGAATAAAAAGTCCTAAATAAAAATAGCAATCAAGAGCCCACCCCAGTGGTTCAGGTCTATAATCCCAGTGACTTTGGAGGCTGAGGCAAAAGGATCATGAATTCAAAACTGCAGGTGGTAAAAATAGAGTTCCTCTTGGTGGAATGGTCTGCTTGCAAAATAAAAGCTAAGAACAGTAAAGCAGAAAAAAAAAAACACCACAGGATACAGAAAGTAATTTTAAGAGTGGGGGCAGGATGGGCTAGCTGATTTTAGGGATGAAGTTTCCACACTCAAAAGAGCAAAATGGAGCCCATATTTGCTTTATTTATATCAGGGAATATCAAAGGTTTTCCATGGAATATTCTTTGCCAAATAAGGAAGAGTTGGGCTTTGCAGTTCCCAATGGGTTATGCCCAACTCCAAAGCTACAAGAGGGGTCTCCCTAGTAGAACAGAGATAGGTTCATGTGCCTTGGGCAACCCAGTGCACTCTGGGGAGCTGAGGATAGTTCTCAATGTTAGACCTAAATCTCCATGGCTCCACACTGAGAAGACACACAAGTAATTCATGGGTGGCACCCTGCATACTCCCTCTTTTTACTTTGCAATAGAAAATGATGAGCCATTATTTCAAGTTCCCAGAACCTTGTTCTGAGGGAGAGACAACCTATTATCACAATACAAAAAAGAACTGGTAGCAAACATCTCATTCCAATAATACACCATGCAGAGTGTTTCAGCATGTTTCCAGGATTAAAGCCATTCCATTCGTGAAGTATTTCCAGTTAGAGAGGTACAAACCATAAGATCAATTTTGCTTTTTTGAATATCCTGGATGTTGTGATGTAACTCCATAAGATCCAGGCTATTATTATTTACTATGCCAAATGCCCATTTGATGATTTCATCTTTTCCCAATCCCATTGGGAAACATTATATTTGGCTACAGTAACAGAGAGCTTTATAGTCAGATGGCATTTAAACCTTTCCTTAAACATGCAAGAGAAAGCTCTTTAATCAATATTTATGATAGAAGTTTCTAAGGCATTCAAATTAATTTCAATATTTTTGTTAATATTTATGATTATTGAGGGCTTTAAAAATATTTTGAGCCAAATCATTAAGGAAATTTGCCTGTTGAATATTCTGAGATACAGCCACTGAGGCTGTAACTGTAGAAGGGATGAATGAAATTAAATAAAATTATAAAAATTATAAGGAAGAATTATGAGTCCAAAAGTTCCCTTAAGTCTGGTCAACTGAGCATGCATCTATTGTAAAACCTGAACACCAGCATCAGCATACCATGGCTCTGAAATGTTGACTGCTAGTAAGACAAAGGAAGATGGGTGAAGGATTAATGTTCCTTTCCCTCTGTTATATTTAGTCATGAAATTAGGTAAATTTCAGTTTTACAGGCTACAAGATATATAACATCCTTTCTATTAACTCTTACATTTCCAGTAATTAAAGCATAAGGAGATTGAACCAGTCCTGCAGCCCACACCAGGAACCCTCTTTACACTCAATGCCTACAAGTCAGGCATAGGGCTGTCAGTGTAATATAGGAAATCTGAGGCTGCAATTAAGCTCCAAACATCTTTTTGGATAAGGCCTTCACTGAAGCTTTGGATATTACCAACAAAACCTTCAGGGATCATGGCATCCTTATGTGATTGTCTTTTGTCAATTCTTGGAGAGTAGTCTAAAATATATCCACTCTTTCTAGAACCTTTTTGTTGTACTGGCAAGACATTTGCACACTCTATCCATATAGGAAAGGTGCCGAAATCTATTGCAGAATTATTTGGACAGTAAGGTATTGGCAGATGTTCTGTGGCAATGACTGGCTTGTTATGAGAAAGTCTCATTTTAGTAATTGTTTGGATATATTGCTTAGAGTCCCAGGGCCAGTATGATTGGGTGGTCTACACCATTGAATATGCTGTCTTTTCTTCAAAAAAAATAGCCACCATGCTTATCATGGGACCAATATTCGTAGTTGTCCACTGTAACCAGTATAATTAAATTCAGTCCCAGGGATGGTGTAATCTGAATTATCTGTAAAACGACACATTACATGAGTATCATTGGTAAATACTGGGATGGATTCTCTGATCTACACCACTGGGAGTACCACAGGTGGGTCTGGAAAATATGTCCAATTGGTTTCTCTCTGGACCCCATTTACCAGACAGCTCAACAGAGCTAACATGGCCACAAACATTGTGGCTGCACACTTAGTTCCTCCTTGTGTCAAGCCATCTGTTCAGGTTGTAGCATTATAATTCTACAGTTGTTTCCATGATGGTAGATTCAATATTTGGTCTCTCTGGTCGTTCTTAATACTGTTTTCCTTTGTAGCTTTCTCTTCCTTCTGGAAATCAGGGGTGACAACTCTGGATCAATCTTCAGTAATCTGTACCTTGGTTCTCTCTCCTCCATGGCTGAAAGTATGTTCAGGTACATCAATAGGATGAGAGGCACCTTCTGGGAAAACACAAGCATGACCTCTACCCCACATGTAACTAAATCTTATTTTTTCTGTTGTTATGTTTGTAAATATTTCCACCAAACATGGCTCAAGGGACCTGCTGCAGTGGAAGAAATGTGTCTTTCAGCTTCAGTGTAACTTTCAGAGTCACAATTTAAAAAATTGAAACAAAGCATGATTAAGGTTCTTTTGTGGTGGCTTATCCCCCACTTTTTTATAATTGTAGCTTAATAGATAAATGAGCTCATTCTACAATGGCAGGACCTTGAGGCTTCTATGAAATACCTGTTTTATGATCAATATAAAACTGATGGCAAAACTACTGAAAAGAAAAATTAGTATAAGCTGGAGTATTATCAATTTCAATTGGTAAAAGACATCCTAATGCAGCAAAAGTAGCTACACAGTGAGAAATAACATGCTGAGTATTTTCTTTTACACAGGCAGTGGCAAAACTAAATCTAAAGTAAGTATCAACAATAACATGAACTTAATTAACACTGTTTGCCAAATTGAGGGATGTGAGTTACATCCATTTGCCATATCTGATTTGGACATAAACCATGGGATTAACCCCAGTTCGTGAAGATAAAATATGTATAAAACATTGTGAGATTTGATGAACAATTTGACAACTTTTCCCCAGGAATATTAAATTTTTCATATAAAGTAGAATCATTATGATTATTTAAAGAATTTGAGGCTTATTCACAATCATATAAAGATATTTATTCACAAATAGCAACAAGTTTATCAGTCTTATCATTACCTGATGCTAAAGGACCTGGAAGATTAGATGTGCCCTTATATGGCTAATAAAATGTGGATGGTGACACACTTGAATTGTCTTTTGTAAGGTCTGAAGCAAATTAAATAACTCTTGCAATGGTGTGTTCCCAGTAGTTGATGTTTCAATATTTTTTTGTAACTCCAACTGCAATATAAATTATAAGAATAAATATTTATTGTCTCTTTTGCAAAATGAATTAAAGCACAAATGAGAGCTTGAAGTTCTGCTCATTTTGCAGAATTATATGATATCTGTATTATCTCCATATAAGCATGGCTATAGAAACCTGTTTTCCTGAACTCAATTCATCAGTAAATACTGTTAGTCCTCCAACTATTGGTTAAGCACATACAATTTTGGGAAAAATAAATATAGTCAGAAGAAGAAACTGAATAATTTTATCATGGCTTTTTTAATGGCTTTCCATTTGACCAGGGAAATTAGCAAAAACTATCTGCCAAGTATTAGAAGATGTCAAAAGCCAATCATGCTCTTGAGTAGAAAAGGGGGTAACAATAATATTAATCTATGACCCAACTATCTGCAAAACTCATGTTCTTCCTTTAATAACTAACTAAGCAATAAAGTCATGGAATGGAGTCCATGAATTTTGAGGAGAATCAGGTAGGCAAGGCCACTCAATAATTCCCAATTATGCCACATTTCTCCTGTAGGAGTATGAACACTGGAAAATGTTAATCAATATATAGGCTTTTGTGGATTAATTCTAGTAAGCTGTGCAGTCTTCATGGCAGATTCAACCTTTGTTATGGAAATCCTTTCTTCTGCTAATAGTTGATGAGAAGGGAGAGAAGTATCTCCCTGTACAATCTGAAACAAAGGACACAAATCTGCAGTGGCTAGTTTTAAACTTAGTCACAGCCAATGAATATCACCTAGCAACTTTTAGAGGTCATGTGCCTTGGGCAATTTAATGTCTTTGGGGGAGCTGCAATAGTTCCCAAGGTTAAATCTAAATCTCCACAGCTCCATACTGAGAGAATGCTCCCAAGTAATTCATGGGTGGCTCATTGCAACTTAGTGAGGCCCTACCTCAAAATAAAACATAAAAGTGGCTGGAGATAGGTCTCAGTGGTAAAGTTCTCCTGGGTAAAACCCCCAGTACAAGAAAAAAAAACAAATAAAAAAACAACAAATAAAACAGCTGGAGGGCTATGCACACGTCAGACAAAATCAGCTTTATCAGAAATTGTTATATAGAGGCAAGAACATTATATATACTTGTAATTACATATATTAAATTATATATAACATAAATGCATATTTATGATAAGAATTAAAATATATAATACATATCAATAGAGTGGACAGTCTCACAAGCTAAGTTATAAATGTATACCTGTCAAAAAACAGTGTACCAAAATACATGAAGTGAAAACTATCAGGATTAAAAGAAGAAAAATTTCTACACAAAGGGTTGAATAATTTGTGATATCTCATTTTCAAGAATGAATGGAATGTCTAGCAAAAAGTCCATGTAAAACAAAACAACTTGAACAATAATATAACTACACTAGGTCTAGACGACTATATAGAATATTCTGCCCCAAAGAGTAGAATACAATTTTACTCCAGTGTGTAGGAAACATAATGCAGAACTTGCCATTTTAAAGCCATAAAAATGTCAATAAATTTAAAAGCACTGAAATCAGGACAAGTATCTTTTGTAACTACAATGAAATTAAGTTAAAAAAAACAGAAAACTTAAATATTTGCAAACATGTAGCAATTAGACAGTGTACTCTTTAGGAAGAAGAAAAAGAAAAAATAGAAAAGAGTTTAGGTGCATAAAAATGAAAATCCAACATAAAAATGAAAGCAAATATGCCAAAACTGATGAGATGCAGCTAAAGTAGCCATCAGAAGAAAATTCATAACCACAAAGGCCTACATTATTAAAAAAAAAAAAACTGCCCAAACAAAAACATAAATTTACACAGTAACTAGACAAAGAGAAGCAAGCTGTAATCAAATTGCACAGAGGATACATTTTAATAAAGAATAGAGTAAGAATAAAACAAATAGACAAAAGAATTAAGGAAACAAACTTAATTGTTCAGAAGATTTACAAAATTGATTGTTCAATTAACCAGGGAAAAGAGAGAGTACTCAAATTAATAAATATCAAAAATAAAAGTGAGACCTTCAAACTGACTCCACAAAAAATTTAGAGAATTTTAAGGGTATATTATGAACAACTGAATGTGAACAAATTCCTATAAAACATCCATCAAAACTAACTTAAACATAGAAAACTTAAAAAGACTTAATAAGAGATTGAAACAGCAAAAAACACAATAAAAACATCCATATCAGAGCTGAGTATGGTTGGAGCACACCAGCATCCCAGTGACTTGGGAGGCTGAGGCAGGAGGATCCTGTGTTCAAAGCCAGCCTCACCAAAAGCAAGGCACTGAGCAGCTCAGAGAGACCCTGTCTATAAATAAAATACAAAATAGGGCTGAGGATGTGGCTCTGGAATCAAGGGCCCCTGAGTTCAATCCCTGGTACCCAACAACAACAACAAAACTCCATATTAGAAATGTGAAGTAAAACTATCAAACTGTATCTAACTGTAAAAACAGATAGATGGCTTTGTGTGAATTAAATCCTAAGGTCTCTATGAAAGAACTATTTAAATAAAAAAGTTCAGCATTTGTGCAGGATACAGCACCAATCAATGAATACAGTTTTTGTAGCTGAACAATAAATATTCAGAGCAAAAGTACTTCAAAAAAATCCATTTACGGTAGTATCAAACATTAAATACATAGCAAAAAAATTGCAAACAAATATGTCTTATAAGCAGAAAATATTATAGAAAATGTTTAAAAGATTAAGTGGGCATCAACTATTTATTGATAAGATTTAATGTTGCTGAAATGGAAAATGCAAGTTGATTTACATACCAATGTAAACCTTACCAAAATTCCCACATGCCATTTTTGAAAAAAAAGATGTAATGGTAAGCCTAAAGTGAATATGAAAGGTCAGTCAACCTCAAATACCAAATACACTTTTTTTTTCAAGAAAAATATAAATAACAAAATTGGAAGACTCACACATCCCAATTTTAAAGCTGTGTATAAAGTTTCAGTACTCAAAGAAACTGGATCCCTATTTCTCACCCTGTTCAAAATCAATTCAAAAGAGGTAAAAGACCTCACTGTGAAACTATAAAATGAACAAGGGAAAGCAATTTAAGACTCTGGTAAGGACAACAAATGTTTTGGAAATAATTTCAAAATCATAAAAAACAAAAATATAAATGACATTAAGCTAAAAACCTGATTTACAAGCAAAGAAACAAAAGTGGAATCCCTATAAATTGAAAGAAAATTTTGCCCAGTATGCATTTGATACAAGCTTCACATTTAGAATATAGAAAGAACAAAAAAATCATAACAAACAGTCAAAAACTAAGTAATGCCATTCAAGTGGGCAAATGAAGGAGACAGTATTCAAAAGAAGAAACAAAAAGTTCTAGCAAACATAAAGAAAAATGTTCAATATAATTAGTGTTCAGGAAAATGAAAATAAAAAATATAATAAAAAGGGCTAGGGAAATACCTCAGTTGGTAGAGCGCTTGCCTTGCATCCACAAGGCCCTATGTTCAGTCCCCAGCACCTCAAGAAAAAAAAAATACATGAGGTATCATCTCATCCCAGTCAAAATGGATAACTTAGAAAAGTGACAACCACCGATGTGGAGAAAAATCAACACTTATACATGGTGTGTGCAAGTAAATTGGGTAACTGATACAAAAAAAACTGAGCATATTACTCAAAAAGCTAACAATAACTGGGATCATGGCACACAATTAATCCCATATATTTAAGAAGCTAAAGGAGGATGATTATAAGTTTAAGGCCAGCTTGTGCAAGTTCAGGGTCAAACAATGCAAAACCCTGTCTCCAATAAAAAAGAAATATGCTGAAGGCCAGGAATGGTGATAAATACCTGTAAAGCAGGCAACTTGGGAGACCACAGTAGGAGGATCCTGAATTTGCTTTCAGGATAGAAAACTTAACGTAACACTCTCTCATGATGATGATGATGATGATGATAATAATAATAATAAGGCACTGTGATGCAGTCTAATGGTCAAATGTTTGCCAAGAACATGAAGGCTTTGGCTAAGTCTTCTGTATCTCCACTAAATACTACTAAAATAGAATTACATTGTGATTCAGGAATCCCACCTGGGGGTATGTAATGAAAAACAATGAAGCCCACATCTGATACCTGGATGCCAATGTTTATTGAGGCACATCCCAATTGAAAAGATATGGAATCAACTAGGAATTCTGAGACAGATGGAAAAAGAAAATATGGCATATATGTAGGCATACATGCAAAAAATCAAATCCTGCCACCTGCCACCAGTTGGGTGAAATTGGTGGGTAGCGTGGTAAAATGAAATAAAACCAGACACAGAACTACAAACACTGCATGCTATCCCTCATGTGGGGAAGCTAAATCTGAATTTAGGTTGGTGAGTTTTAAAGGTTAAAGAGTGGAGGTGGGAAATGAGAATGGGATTTCATCAGTGGATGTTGCATATGTGTTAAAATACCATGCAAACACTCTTTATTATGTATATTTAGTACATCTTCATCAAAGATATTTTTAAAATGTTACTGTAATCAGTACTGAGTCATACATACAAAATGATTAAATGGAATAATATTGCCAGGCATGGTTGTGGATGCCTATAGTACCTGCAACTCAGGTGACTGAGGCAGGAGAATTGACACTTTGAGGTCATCCTTGAGAAGATAGCAAGATCTTGTCTCAAAACCAAAGAAATAATGAACTGGGGATAAATCTCAGTGGTAGAGTGTTTCTAGATTCAAACTCATTACTGCAAAAAGAAATAAGTAAATGGAATAGAACTTAGAAATAGATCCTTATATTTATGGTCAATTATTTTTCAAGGAGAATGCAAAGATGTCATAGGAAAATGTTTTCAAATCATTTGGAACAACTATCCATCTAAAATTTGGAACACATTCTCAAACACTATCTCACACTTTACACAATTAATTTTAAATGAAAGAAAAGTGTAAATATGAGAATTGGAACTAGAAGATTCTTAGCAGAAAACATGTAAACCTCTTGACCCTGCATTGGACAATAGATTCTTAGAAAAGACTATATTCTTGTTTCTTTTTGGTACAAGGGATTGAACCCAGGGGAGCTTAACCACTGAGCAACACTCCCAGCCCTTTTAAAATTTTACTTAGAGACCAATTGCTAAGTCTGGCTTTGAACATGTGATCCTCCTGCCTCAGCCTCCCAAACTGCTGAGATTATGGGCATATGCCAAAAGATACTGCTTACAATGCCATATATTTAGAAAGTATCTACAGGATTTTAGATATGAGGTTTATGATGTGGCATAATAAATTGTGAAGGGTAAAGAAAAATATATTTATAATTTAGTCACTATATTTCTTTTTGTAACTATCGACTTCATCTAGGCTTCCATATATACTATTTGAAATTTCACTGTTCCCAATGGGGACTTCTATCTGAAAAATTCCAACCACATTTATCTTGTATAAGTCAAACCTGGACATCCATCTGTCTTAATCTATAGACTTAAATAAAATTGAAATTTCTCAAGAGTAAAGATTATTACTCTGGAGTATTGTGTGGAATCATATTAGCTGAAGGGCTGTCAAGCAAATAATATTGACTAATTAACTTCTGACCCCAAACTAACAGCTATATACTTGTGGCTTCTTCATGTATTTATGAATGTATTGTTGAGTCACAAAAAAGAGAAATCTTATAATTTGGTGGGTAAATGTTTTAACAAATTATGAATTATCATTAAAATGGTTCTCATTTTCACTGAACTCACAGAAATGTCAACAGAGACAAGATTAAGCCTATTACATTCAGAAATGTCTTTGTTCCTTTAATAATTATTTGTTGGTACTAAAAATTGAACTCAGGGGTGCTTTACCCCTGAGCTACATCTCCAGTGCCTTTGTTCATTTTTCAATTTTATTTTTTATTAGTGAATTTCAGTTACACGTAACATTAAGGTTTATTTTGACATGAAATCATACCACTTTTAAACAGGGATTATTCTAATTGAGTGTTGTGATTAAAATAAATACAAAATATTAAATAGCCATCACCACACCCAAGGTAACCAAAATTTCCTCAACTGTTTTTTTTTTTGTAAGTTTTATGCTTCTAGCTATTACACAAAGGCCTTTGATTCTTTTTAAAAATTTTACTTTTGTATATTATGTGAGGTATGTATGCAAATACATTTTTTCTTCTTGTGGATATCCAGTCATCCCAGGGCAATTTTTGGTTTTGCTTTTACTGTTGAAAAACATAAGCCGTGTGTGTGTGTGTGTGTGTGTGTGTGTGTGTGTGTGTGTGTGTGAGATCTCTCTGAACACCAGTTAAAAATTGCTGCCCATGCAGGTCAGGTAAATTGCCACCCCTGACCTGAATAGTCAGCTAAATTTAAGGTCACTCATGTGAATTTACAGGGACACTAAATAAAACACAGACATACTTTACCTTTACAAAAGCTTCAGGACTGCTTCTACACTCGTGACCTCAGGCTCCCCAAAAGGGAGGCCAAGAGAAAATCACGAGAGCCTGGTGAGAAAGTGACCACATTCAGAAGAGAGCTTTTATTGGAGGACTCTTGTTCTTAGAAATTTCTATTCAAAAAAGGCCAGAGGGGGCAGGGTTACAAGGGACACATGAGGGTAAGTCAACCCTCATTGATAATGCCTACATCTGAAGACCTTCCTCTCTATCTGAGCTGGGACAATGCCCAAGTCACCACAAGTGTAGTGACTGGTCAGAGCCTCCTGCTTCAGGACAGGAAGGCATGGGTCACTCAGAGGGGGTTCCCACATATCCGTCCTTCTTTCTTTGAAAAATCAGGTGATGGGTCATTATTTAGAGTCCCAGATTTCTTCTTCTGGGGGCACAATATCCTACAATTACAACAAAAGAGAGAATTAGTAGCAATGAGAACAATACAAGGATATACCATGCAGAGTGATTAAGAATGTTTCCAGGGTTAAAGCTGTTTAATTCTTCAAGTATTTGATCAGCTAAAGAAGTAGGATCTGAAAAATCAATCTTACTTTTTTGTATATCTTGAATCTGATGATGCAGCTCTAAAAGATCCAAGCTGTTATCATTATTCTGTCAAATACCCAACAAATGGTTTTGAACCTTCTCCAAATACCATTAAGAAGCATTGCATTTGCCAGCAATAACACACACATACTTATAGCTAGCATGGCATTTAAGTCTTTCCTTGAATTTCAAAGTGGAAAGTTCATTATCTATATTCATGACAGCAGCCTCTATGGCATTTAGCTTGGTCTCGATCATTTCATCAACATTTATTTGATTGTGAAGAGCCTTGGAAGTATTCTGAGCCAAATTATTAAGAAAATTTGCATGTTAAATATTTTATATATGGCCACCAAAGCTGTGACCATGGAAGCAATAAAAGAAACCAAGGGAAAAACCCCCACTATTATAAGTCCAAGAGCACATTTAGGTCTCACTAGCTGGACATGTATTTCTTGTAAGACTTGAAAACCAGCATCAGCCTGCTATGGCTCTGAAATATTTCCTGGTACTAAGACAAAAGAGGGCTGATGAAGTTTCAATGTTCCTTTTTCTCTATTATTTCTGGTGAAACAATTAACTAAATTACATTTACTACATGTAACAAGATATCTATCATCTTCCCTTTTAACTTTTACATTTCCTGTAATTAAAACATAAGGAGATTGAACAGAGGCCCATAAGCCATAGCAAGAACCTTCCTGTTGCAGTTCTTGCCTACAAGTCTGGTAAAGATTTGTCAGTAAAATGTAAGAATTCTGAGGCAGCAATTAAGCACCAAACATCTTTCTGAATGCCACCCTCGCTGAAGGTCAGGATGCTACTAACAAATCCTCCAGGATTCATGGCATTACCCTTGCATAACTGCCTATTGTCAATTTTAGGAGACCATTCCAAAATATACCCACCATTTCTACACACCTTATGGTGTACTGGAAAAGTATTTATACATTCCATCCACTTAGGAAAGGTGCCAATTTCTATTGCCAAATTGTTAGTAGAAGGAGGTATTTGTGGATGTTCTGCTGAGATGACTGGTTATAAGAAATTTGCATTTTAATAACTGATCTGATTTAAGGCTTTTAGTCTCCAGGACCAGTATAATTATTTGGTTCCCCAACTGCTGTCTTTTCCCTAAATACACTTTTGGACAGCCAGCATATTTATTGTGGGACCAACACTAGAGTAGTTGGGCAGTATAGCCAGAATAATTAAATCCAGTCACATGGTTGAGAGTAAGAGGGGTGTCTGTAAATCCTCCATCATGAATGAGTCATTAGCAAACACTGTTATGGATTCTCTAGTCAACACTGCTAGGTGTACTAGAGCTGGATCTGAAAAATATGTCCAGTAAGTATCTCCCTGATTCCCTTTTACCTGATGGCTCAATAGAGCTATTACTGAAGCGAGCATCATAGTTGGAGATTTAACTTTTGCTTGCTGTCTAATCATTTGTTTGCCTGAAGTGTCAAATTCTTCAGGTTTTTTGATGAGGGTGGCCTCACCATTGGGTCTCTCAGGGCCATCTTTCTTCCTCTCTTCTTTTGAGAGTTCCTCTTGTTGGAGAGAGTTAGGTCTGGCATCTCTGGGTCACTCTTCAGTTGTTTGAATCTTGATTCTAGGTCCTCCATGCCTGATGGCAGGTTCAGGAACCCAAATAGGATGAAAAGCACCTTCTGGGAAAATACAAGCATGACCTCTGCCCCATATGATATTTGGATCTGGTCCTCTCCATTGGCCAGTCTGCAAGTCCTTCCATCAAACTTGGCTTAAAGGGCCTGTTGCTGTGGAAGACATGTCACTCGGCTGCAGTGTGTCTTTCTGAGTCACAACGTAAAAAAAAAAAATTAAAAAACAGAGCATGATTGAGGTTATTTTGGGGAGTCCTAGTCCTATCTCCCCTTTTAGCTTTTGTAATTGTAGCTTAATAGATAAATGATCTCATTCTACAAGAGATTGACCTTTCTCATTTGTAAGTTTTGAGGACTGATTATATGTCCTCTAATTACATGACCTAGATATTGAAAAGGAGATGTCTTTAACACCTTTGGAGGTGCAATGAACAAACACATTGCTGTGAGTGACATCCCTTATTGGGCAAAAAGTTTTAAAAGTACATCTGGATTATCATGAGCTAAAAGTATGTCTTTCATAAAATGAATAATATATGCACAGGTGTGGTAGCCTGTGTCACAACATTTTGATATAGGGTTGGACTATTACACATTCCCTGAGGCAACACTTTCCAGCAATACCTTATAACTGGTTCTTTAAAAGTAATTGCTGGGACACTGAAGGCAATTTCTTTACAGTCATCTGGGTGCAAAGGTATAGAGAAGAAGGAATCTTTCAGATCTATTATTATCAAATAATAATCTAAAAGAATAGCTGTAGGAGAAGGAAGCCCAGATTTTAATGCTCCCATGGGCTCTATAACACAACTAATAAATCTTAGGTCTTGTAATAATCTCCAGTTACCAGACTTTTTCCTAATTACAAAGATGGGTGTGTTCCAAGAGCTTAGTGTAGGGGCTCTAAATGACCAGCCTGAAGTAGTTCCTCAACTAGTATGTGGGCTATTTTAACTTTTCCCCTGTAAGAGGCCACTGGTAAACCCAGATTGGCTCTTCTGTGAGCCAATTAATATTTTTTTTTATGGCCAGAGCCTCTTCTAATTTTTTTTTGTTTTTTTATGGCCAGGGTCTCTTCTAAAAATTTGATTCATAGATTCAATATCTCAGAATCCCAGCAGGCTGTTTTGTATAAACAGGTAAGCTGATTATAAACTTCCAATGCATATACAAAGGACCCAGAGCAGTCCAAAAAACTTTGCAAAAGAAAAAAATCTGGAATAAAAACACTATTACAAAGATAAAGTAATTCAGACAATATGGTACTGATATAAAGATAAACAAGTAGATCATGATACAAAATAGAGGCCAAAATAGACCCATGTACACAAAAAAATTGATTTTTGGCAATGGTAAAAAGGCAATTCAGCAGAGAGACAATGTTAATTTTTAACAAATGGTGCTGGAACTAAATACTCATATACAAAAACTTATGAATTTTGACCCCTGACTTGCATCACATACAGAAATTAACTCAAAATGGGTCATATACTTAAGTGTAAAACCGAAAACAATAAACCTTCTCAAGGAAACAGGAGATAACTTCTGTGACTTGGGGTTAGGCAAAAAGTTCTTAGATATGATACCAAAAGTGCATACAATTCATAAATTGAATTTCATCAAAATTAAGAACATCTGTTCTTTAGAAGACACTGCTAGTGGAATGTAAAACATGTCAGACTGGGACAAAATATCATAAATCTAATAAAGAATTTTTATCTAGTATATATAAAGAACTCTTAAAACTTAATAAGAAAATCAAATACCCCAATAAAAAATAACATACAAGATTTGATACTTTACAAAGGAATGGCAAATAAGCACATGAAAATATTCTCAATATCATAATCAGCCAATAGGAAAATGCAAATTAAAATCACAATGAGAGGCTGGGGTTGTGACTCAGTGGCATAGCACTTGCCTTGCACATATAAATAACTGGGTTCACTCCTTAGAACTGCGTAAAGATAAATAAATAAAATAAAGGCATCATGTATATATACAACTAAAAAAAATTAAAAATCACATTGAGGTAACAATATGTATCTTTTAAAGGACTAAAATTTAAACAGATTACCACAGTAATATTTAAGATAGAGACTTGGAGCAACTGATTCCTCATTCAGTGCTGGTAGGAATATAAAAGGAAACAACAACTTGGAATACAGTTTGGCATTTTAAAAAAAATTAAAAATACACCTAGCACATGATCTACTCATTTCACTTCTGGGTATTTACCAAAGAGAAAATAGAGCCTAAGTCCACACAAAGATCTGTAATACAGTTGTTCAGATGGGTTTTAGTTGTAAGAGCCAAATGCTGGAAACACCCAAATGGCTGTCAGTGATGAACAGGCACATCCATACAATGGAATAGTTTGAGCACTTAAAGGAACAAACTACTGATATAATCAGAAACAGAGACAAATCTCAAAATAATTACACTGAGTGAAAGAGCAAGAGAGAGAGAGAGAGAGAGAGAGAGAGAGAGAGAGAGAGAGAGAAAACATGTTTTATAATTCCATTTACATAAAACCCTAGAATAAGCAAATTAACCTACAGTGATAGCAGATCAATAGGTTGGAGGTTGCCTGGAGAAATGGACAGAGGACCTTGAGGATAGAAGAACAAAGAAATTTGGGGTGGTGATGGATGTGTTCATTCTCCTTATTGTGATAATGGTTTCTTGGGTGTGCACATATGTCAGAACTGATTAAATCATACACTTTAAACATGAAGTTTATTGGATGTCAATTAGCCTTCAATGAAACTGTCTTTAAAAAGAGCTACCTGAATTTTATAATATCAATTTTAAATTGTACCTTTTCCATCAGCATACCAAAAATCTTTCACTGTAGCAAACTTACTCGTGTAACAGCTTCAAATACACCTTTTCCTTTGACATTTACTCTACATAAACACAATTGTAAAAGTAAATTACTGGCTGGGGATGTGGCTCAAATGGTATCGCGCTTGCCTGGCATGCCTGGGGCACTGGGTTCAATCCTCATCACCACATAAAAATAAAATAAAGATATTGTGTCTACCAAAAACTAAAAAAAAAATAAATAAATATTAAAAAATTCTCTCTCTCTTCTCTTCTCTTCTCTTCTCTCTCTCTCTCTCTCTCTCTCTCTCTCTCTCTCTCTCTCTCCCCCATCTAAAAAAAAAGTAAATTACTATTGGATAGAAAAGTTAACAAATCGGTCTCCCCGGATTGCACAGTGGTCTGTTTACTGGCTTCAAATGAAGTCTGAATGTTTAGCTGAACTACCAGTACTAAAGGCTCAGTCACTGAATACTGAAAACATTACTTTTGCAAGCTGCCCTAAACAATTCATTAATTCAAATAAATGTTTACTGCACATGTTCCCTCTGTATGCCACTGTTGAAAGGGATGGATTTCATGCAGAATGGACACTACTGATCTACAAAGTTATTCCATGTCTTCTTTTGGAATAATTTGTAAGATTTAGAAACACTTAAATCACATGATGAAAGAATAGCAATGGAAACAGGCCACAGACAGCCAAGAACAGTGACTCTCCTAATTAAAGGTTAAAATAATAAATTTCAATGATAATATGACTGAAGAACTGTATCCTAACAGCTTAATTCCAACATTACAAGTATTTCTCATATCTTAAGAGAAATCAGAACATAGATTACAAATTACTTCCTCACACAGTGAGTATGAAGTCTGCCAGATCTAAGAGGTCATTCTGGCTTAGAAATATGAAAGGATGTGAAAAGACAGACCCCAAATGATTTTTTAATACCAATAACAAATAGAAAAATTTAAGTGAATTCTCTAACAGCTGGTATCAAAATAATACACTGCAGCAGCATATTCTTCATTACTGAGTTCAGTTAACTGGACCAAGAATGGAAATTACTATATCTTATAGAAGATACAAGCTTAATTATTCATCACAAATAAAATCATCCATAGCTCTGCCACAATATACAAGACATTTTACAGCTTAGCAAGGGAATCCATTTGTAAACCTTCCACTATCATTTTCCCTTGAAATGATACTATCCTTTAAGGTTGTTTCTCTAAAAGAACCCAACATCTGCTCCATTTGTATACAATGAATTTAAGCATTTTCTACTGTCATGTATAACTGATCATAACTAATGAATAATTTAAAAAAAGGAATCCAAGGAACCCATGCCAGGTACACAAAAATCTATAAAAATCACTTGTTAGCAATAACTATGGATGGCATGTGCTTCTGATTTGCTTAGAAAGTCACTCTTCTTCTAAATTTCTTCACGTTGTTTAGAACTGTCATGTTTTGTGTTCTCAAAGATAGAGTTTTGCTAAACAAAAAGCTTTTAGTAAATTTTGACTGCCATGATTCCTCTGCATGTGTTCTAAACACATCATACCCAAATTCATATCTACATTAAACACTACTAATCCTGAGTGTTCAGTAACCATGGAATGCAGAACACGAGTTCTGAAAGCACAATATCCAAGTATTCTCATTTTCATGGAGAAGAAATATCCACTAAACAAAAGATGAAACAAACCATAGTATTCAGTTATTGCATCTTCTATTTATTGATTTTTGGAGTTTTACAAATGCAAATGGTTTGCTTCAGGTAAATTGGTGAAAAAAGAAAAGACATTTAACCACTATTAATTAAAATTATGAAACTTTACATCTCACCTCTGATACTGATTTTAATTAAAATTGTGAAATAATACCTGCTACAGCTTGAGTTCCATTGAAGCTAAGAGCCAATTTGTGGGTCCTCATGATATATCCATTGTCAATTACTGCCCTCCTGTTGCATTTTACCTTGAAGAAAAACACTGTTTCATGGAGTAAGATCTACTTGTAATTTGTAATGTGCTTGGCACTGTGCTTACCAGTTTATATGCAACAGCTGTGCTCATCCTCAAAACAATATTAAAATGGAGAATATTTTAGAAAGGTAGAGTGTAACTGACCTTAAATAACTTGTCCAAGGTCACTGAACTACTTCCCATTACTGAAACACAGAGTATATCTTAAACCTTTTAACAAGAGGGCCCCAAATTGGACCAAACCTGCCAGAGAAATAGGATTCATCCCATCATGAGTAACTCCCATTTAATCTCAGTAAAATTATTTTTCTCTAATTCACCTTAATCTGACCATCTGCCTTGGCATGGAGGAGAAACAACATAGCGGCAGAGCTGGGTGTGTGCAACAGTTTATCTTCCAAGTTTTGGCTTTCAGCTAGCCTTTATTGTTATATCTTGGAAAGTTAGGCAAGATCAAGATCCTTAGTAAAATGACATCTATAGAGTGGCCTTACCAGCAGTATTATTATTAATCCTGACCATGTTTAAAGTGACATTAAATATTCAAGACAATGCTGATCTTAACTGTAGCAGTGTTTATCACATAATCAAATGATTCATGCCATGTTATAACAAATAAGATACATAAATGAATAATTTATACTTCATTCCTCCAAAAACGACTTTGTATTTCATTAATGAAAACATAGAACAGTGAAGCCACATCACCAGCCAAGAATGCTTCTTTTTGAATGATACTGTTGGTGTAAGAGTGTAGTGCCAGTCCAGCCTTCCACTGTCCTCTGACAAAAATTTCTATTTAACTGATAAACACACTGATGTTTCATGGATAACATCAAGAAAAGTAGTTTACAGAAACCACACAATTTCCACCCTTTTAGAATTGCTGTACAATATTGTGTTCTCTTTGAGATGCATAAAGAAATTTAAATTCACACTTCACTAGCATAGGAGCAAGAACCAGTTAAACAGTATCTATTGTTCTTTGTCCATTAAGAAATATTGTTCAACCAGGTTGGTGGAACACACCTGTAATCCCAATGGCTTGTAAACCTGAAGCAGGAGGACTGCAAGTTCATACCCAGCCTTAGCAATTTAGTGTGGCTCTAAGCAACTTAACAAAACTCTGTCTCAAGAAAAAAGAAAAAAAACAGTTGGGGATGTGGCTCAGTGGTTTAGCACTGTGGGCTCAATTCCTAGTACAAAAAAAGTAGAAAACAAAAAACTCAATAAGCTGCACTGTGTGTTGAAATCAGAGCTAGTCAACCACTGAGCTAAATCACCAGCTCCTTATTTATATTTTATTTAGAGACAAGATCTCATTGATTTGCTTAGTGACTGGCTGATAAGTTGCTGAGACTGGCTCTAAATTCATGATTCTCCTGTCTCACCCTCCCAAGCTGCCGGTAATACAGGTATGTGGCACCAGGACCAACCTACCATTTACCTTAAAGGTACTTCAGTTCTTTTACCAGGTTCTGTGAAAAATACTTCAATGAAAATATAAATGTAGTGTTTTCTATGATCTACTGACTCAATTTTTTAAGGTACATACCCAGAATTACTACTACTGAATCATATGGCATTTTTATTTTAACTTATTGAATAACCTTAATGGCATGTTCAAAAATAGTTTTATTCTATTCACATTCTCACCAGCATTTTTACAACTGAGTCTTTGTATCCATACTCATATGCTCTGGAGTATCTACTATCTTTTAGATTATTTTTTACTTCTAAATATTTTACTTATTTATTTACTAGTCATAGACAAATAACTTTTAATTAAATTACTTATTTTTATGTGGTTCTGATGCTTAAACACAGTCTCTTCCATGTGCTAGGCAAGCACTCTATAATTGAGCCAAAACACCAGCCTTTATCTTTCAGATTTTTATCATAGACATTCCTACAAGACTGCACGGGGTGCAGGAAAGTTTTCAATTGACTGATGCATTAAATTTCAGATGCAAGTGTGTTTTATTCCAGGCTGTCAAGAAGCTAGAAGAAGAGTATGCTGTAAGTATTTTCTGAGATGATACAGAAATATGTGATTTCTAACACATTTTTAACACTACTTCTGCAAAATTTTAGTTTTGGGGAGTAGTTACAAACAATGCAAATCCAACTGTTTGTAAAGTATGAATATTTGAACATGCTCAGTCTCTATTACTATATAAATTGGATGTTTAGGATATACTCCCTGGAACAGAAGTCACTAATTTTAGATGCTCAGTACATAGAGAAACTTCTTTTGAAAACAATTGGTAGTCCTGGAATTATTACTGGGGTGAACAAGTGTAGGTCATGGCTCAGAAAGTGCTCAAACATTATTGAGTCTATCAGTAGTTTGCTTAATTTTCCCATTTGGTACCTATAATTGAGTTGAGAGAGAAGCAATTCTTCCAACAATAGAAGTTAGCAAAACCATTGGTAAATGTCTTTTTTGATACAAAATGACATCTTTGATATTTAACTTTTCTGCCCTGACTTCAGATTGTGATGCAAATGAAAAGACATCAAGTAGAAGAATATCACTTTGTCATTTTCATACTTATATATCACTTCTTCTCTAACCAGTGGATAAATTAAGATGAGAATCACATAAAATTTTAAAGTCAGGTTATATATTATCTCAATCTCTTCTTATTTAAGGTGACCCCTGAATTTGGGGGGATATTTTTCACATATGTGGCACTTCACTCAACAACTCAAATGCCCAGGTGTATCCCAGCTATTCGTACTCATTTCATTGTAGGTATTTTTTCAATTGTCCAATGTATTTAAATTTCAATTATCCAATGTATCTGAACTCATTTATGACTTTTTCAAAGAAGGACATATAATATGGGTAGATGTATATTCAATGTATCAGTAAAGAAAGAAAGGGTTAGAATCCTCATATTCTGCTAAATTTCTGTTATGGTTCAGTTGTAGTTTTCCCCCAAAAGCTCACATGTGAGATAATGCAGAAAGGTTAGGAGGAGAAATGATTTGGACATAGCCTTAACCTCATCAGTGAATTAATCCCTGAATTAATTAACTGTGGTAAATGAAGTCATAGTGTGTCATTGGAGGAAGTAAAAATTTGGGATTAGGCTTTGGATTGTAAATTTGTATTGTTCCCCCAAACAGAGTCTCTCTCTGCATCATGATCACCATGTAAGTTTTTCCCTCTACCACATCCTTTTGCCATGATATTCTGCCTCACCTTGATTCCTGAGAAATGGAGCAGTCTTCTGTAGACTAAGACATCTGAAACCATAAGCAGCCAAATAAACTTTTATTCCTCTATAATTTCTCTGGTCAATTTCTTTAGTCATAGTTGTAAAAAAGTCTGACTAAAAAAAACCTCTAACTTCACCTCACCTGAACATCTACTCTTTGTGATGAGTTTGAACCAGTACCTTACATATTCTGCACACAAACACTCAGGAAACTGTGACCTCAGCCCAAACATCTAACTTTAGATTGTACTGTATTATCCATTTACTTCTAGTTTTATTTTGGATATGGATAGGCTTAGACCATTCGATTGCTCTTACCAATACAAAAAATTACATGGATATAAATTCATCTTTGTGTTTGGTTCATATTATGACTCCTTGCTCTTTATTATTGTATTATAGTTTTATAATATACATCACTGAAATTAATGATACTACTAGTTCATTTGTTCCTCTGAAGCAAAGGTTTTGGGGATAGTTCATATATACTTTTTTTCTTCAAAGAATTTCTTCTTTCTGGTCTTTTTCTTTTAAAAGATAATCATGCTAAAATTTCTTTGTTAATGTTTTCTTTTTCATAGTTGTAGTTATACATAATACCTTTATTTATTTATTTATTTATTTATTTATTTAATTTTATGTGGTGCTGATAATTGAACTCAGTGTCTCACATGTGCTAGGTGAACACTCTACTGCTGAGCAACAACCCCAGCCCCACATGCAAAAATTTTGATGAAAAATATTAAAGATTACATTAAGGGAAAATCATTGTCTTTGTAATGATGAGTAGTATCTAAACACATGTGTTTAATTGGGCCTTTTATGTACTTGTCCAAGTTTTTATTTTCCCATAAATTTTACATATTTTCTTTTGCAATATATGTGCACTGTTTGAAGTAGTATACAAATGTTACATTTATATAATATTGACATCATGTTTTGTACTATTGGTTAGGCTGAATGTAGTGTGGACAAAATGTGTCTCAACCTTAGAAACCATTTTACTCACCATTTATTATTTGTATCTTCTTACAAATATGCACATTCTCTTTTCCTCCACCCTACATATTTCAACTCTATGGATCATTCATTATTATGGTTTATAAGGGCAATCATTTCTATATTTTAGTACTACTGGTGGGGAAGAATCATGTACTTCAATAGGCACACAATTTTCACAAAGAAACAGCAACTTATACTTTATCTGTAGTTTATAAGAACTTTTCACACCACATTTTTATGAGTACTGTTTAATTGTATGTATTTGGTTGTATTATATTTAGTCTTCTAATTTCTTAATATGCTGATATTTCTATGAGTACTGAGCACTTAGATATCACCTGTATAAAAAGGCTATTCAAATCACTTGGCTGTTCTTTTCTTAGTGTCTTTGTCTTTTATTATTAAATGCATTTTGTCACGTGTCAGGTAATTCATCGTACTTGTCACTTTTTTATTAAGTGTATTTAGTCATGTGTCAGGCAATTTATCATACCCTTTAATGGTATGACTTCATTAAGTGATTATTTTAATACCCAATTTATTAATTGGATAACATTTTGTTTTGTACAACTTTGAAAAGAAATAAGTTCAACGTTGCTGTGTCATTCTTACAATTGAAACAAAGGGTGCTCTTCTGTTCAAAACTAGACCGCAGTCTTAACGGTAAATGAAATACAGTCTCAGTAAGTTTTTCATCCTCTTCTTGAAATTTCTTTTTTTTCATTATTATTATTATTATTATTATTATTATTATTATTATTATTATCTATATGTGACAGTTGAATGCATTACAATGCTTATTACACATATAGAGCACATTTTTTATATCTCTGGTAGTATACAAAGTATATTCACACCAATTTGTATCTTCTTACATATACTTTGAATAATGATGTTCAACATATTCAACCATCATTTCTATCCCCATACCCCCTCACTTCCCCTCCCACCCCTCTGCCTTATCTAGAGTTTGTCTTTTCCTCCCATGCTCCCCCTCCCTACCCCACTATAAATCAGCCTCTTTATATCAAAGAAGACATTCAGCATTTTTTCTGAGAAAATTAGTTTTTCCATAACCTCTCAAGCAGTTGATATTTTGAGCATGTACCAACAGATTTACAATAAAAGTTCCTTTTTATATAGTAACTATTGAATGTTTTATAGTTACATATTGATTATCTCTGAAAGATTTATTTTTATATTAAGCATGATTATAATCACTA
Organism: Spermophilus citellus; assembly: GCF_964194105.1. Classification (NCBI taxonomy): domain Eukaryota; kingdom Metazoa; phylum Chordata; class Mammalia; order Rodentia; family Sciuridae; genus Spermophilus; species Spermophilus citellus. The sequence goes on along the minus strand of NW_027672867.1, from coordinate 129,524 downwards.
TGTTTTGTATCACAGGGATACCTCATAGTTCCAGCAGCTTTCTTTAGAAATGATGAATATTTTCTATTTCTCATCAGTGGAAACTTTCATATTTCATTGTCTGATTGTAAATATTTTTTTTTGAAAGATTCTCTTTTTAGGGCTGGTATTATGGCTCAATGGTAGAGTGCTTGATTAGCACAAGTGAAGCACTGGGTTTAATCCTCATCACCACATTAAAAAAAAATTAAATATAGACACTGCATCCACCTACAACTAAAATAAATAAATAAATAAAAATAAGACTCTCTCTTTAGTTTTATAGGTTTATTTATTTATAACATTATGATATATACACTGATCTCTCTAAGTTTATAACATACAATAATGTGTAGCATAGTGACCTTTTAGTCAGTGATGGACATTATATACAATAACTATGATATATAACCTTGGGTTATAGTAATATACAATCTAAATGTCAGTACACAGTATAATATTTGCAAAAATGGCAAAATCACTTTGAGTGCATTTTTAAGAGTGTATGCCTGTCATTTAATGAGGCATTTTTACATATACTATAAAAGATATAATTTTTGTATGACTATTATATCTCAGACTTACCAGAGCATACTTGTAATTTTATTAGTCTATCAAAGCACAAACAATAAAATATTAATGCCCATTACTGAGGATTAGTTTATTTTGAATATTTTATTATTATTATTATTATTATTATTATTATTATTATTATTATTTTAGTATTAAGGATTGAACTTAAGGGCACTCAACCCCTGAGAAACATCCCTAGACCTTGTTTGCATTTTATTTAGAGAGAGGCTATCAGGGAGTTGTTTTGTGCCTCACTTTTGCTAAAGCTGGCTTTGAACTTGCAATTCTTCTGCTTCACCCATTTGTTAGTTGCACAAGATTCTTACCCTCTTTTTTTTTCCATTGAGGCCTTGCTAACTTCTCATGGTGTCTGTCCATTGCTTGACTCAGCAGTTTTAAGTTACTTCCTTTAACTTTTTGACACTATTGTTAGCAGAGCCAAGATCCTAAACTATTTAGTCCTTAATACACAGTTTCTCATTTTTGACTTATTGGTGTTCAAGTTCATGAGGAACTTGGAAAGTGTTCAATAGATAGCTAATATGTGATGCTGAGGATTGAACTCAGTTCCTCACATGTGCTAGGTAAGTACTGTACTTATGAGCCACAACCTCAGCCCACAATCTGACATTTTTATTTGAATAAATACTGACTTCTAAATTAAGGTAACACCAGCACTATCTTATGGAGAAAAGTAAGCATCTTCCAAGAAAGATAAGAAAAAATAGTGAGAGAAACCATAGAATGAAAATACATTTTTACCTTGAGAGAAGGTGAACTTTAAGAACTTTCTAGCTAAATCTGGCACATGATTTTAAATGGTTCAGAAACACCCATGAAATTGACGCCTCAGAGGTATCTAAACAACCTCAATGTAAGGAAATTTTTGAAAGTGATACCTATAAAACATAAAAATGAATCAAACATGGGTTACTAGTACTCCTCTGTAAAAGTGTTGTAAAATAGATTTTTTCATTTAAGCCTACTGTAAATGATTATTTGTATACATAGTGTCCAGGTAGTACTTTTTTTCAGATGTACAAATAGGTTCAAATGCTGATTAAAGCCACATTTTCCAGAATCATATGGAAAAGAATATAATCAAATTACAGAAAGAATGCTGTTTTATTTGAGGTCCTATTATTTATTTGTATATGAACTTAATCTTCCATTAATGGGATATGCAACTCAATATGATTTAGTCATTTTCTGAATTCCCAATTTTTTCCTACAAAATGAGAAGATCTGGACTAGGTTTTTTCTTAGATTCTTTATACCAAAAATCAGAGGGCCAAAGGTAATTTTAAAAACACTTGGAGCTGGGGTTGTAGCTCAGAAGAGCCCTCACCTAGCATGTGTGAGGCACTGAGTTTGATGCTTAGTGCCACTAAATTAAATAAATAAATAAATAAATAAATAAATAAATGTATTGTGTCTACCTACAACTAAAAAGTTAATGTTAAAAAAAGAAACAAAGAAACAACAACAACAAAAAAAAAACCCTCACTTATCTTTACTCATACAATAATATTTTAGGTTTACTTCTTTATAAACAACATGATAAAGGGGCTGGAGTTGTGGCTTAGAGGAATAGCATTCACATAACATGTGTGAGGAACTGGTTTTGACTCTCAGCACTACATATAAATAAAGGTCCATTTTCTGCTTTTGTGTCCTAGAATGATGCAACCCAATTTTGTGGCCATTGGCTATGTAATCTAACAAAGTGATAAACTCTGTTCTTTTGTTGTGGGATATATATGCCAAAATATCATGTTCTTGGAGCTACAGGATTGGACAGGATAGACACAGGGTATTTCCGTAATAGCAAAATATATTGAATGGTGATGTTCTATAAATCATCAGCTGCAAAGATTATTGAAAATATGAGATATTTAGAGTTCAAATCTAGTACCTTGCCACAAACACATGGTGTAACTGTGTTTTGATACAATTTTTTGCCCAAGGAATTAGTAAATAAATAAAATAGAGTGGTGTGGATACAGCCTTTAGGTGCTACTTTTATGAATTCTGTTCAGGAGGATCTACCAGATTGTATCTGAATTCTTCCAATCACAGGATTCCAACCACCTCCATGGGAGGACCCCTCCCATTCTGGTAAATGCCAGTGACTTCTAAGATGTTCTTTCTCAGAGTGCCTCTTACCTTCTAGGCTAATAAGAAAACTGGCCTGGCAGAGGACCACTAGCACTGCCACTCAAGATAATTCCTGTGAATGGGCTTTCATAGCCATTCTATGAGTCTGAAGCTGCTGACATTGAAACCACACTTAGAAAAACTCTGCTCCAGCAGACTCCAATAATTAGGAGATTAGGCTGTTTTTAGAACAGGTTATAGAAGAACATGACTCAAGCCAACTCTGTTACAAGCAGGGGATTCTGTTAAAATAAGATACATACAACCACCACCAACAACAACAATAACATAAAGCCCAAGAATTTGTTATTGCATAAATAATGGGGAAACAGTATTCCAGGTTATTTTTAACTATTGACATCACATTTTAAAATTTTTTCTTACCTAAGCCATTATGAATCTCTCTCTCTCTCTCTCTCTCTCTCTCTCTCTCTCTCTCTCTCACACACACACACACACACACACACACACAAACACACACACATTATAAGGCATGTATAAATATAAACACAGTTTTTCAGAGTAACATTTCTGTCAGCTGAAAACAGTGTGCTGCAATGAGACTTTGTACTCACCATAGAATTTCTCATGAATTTTTAACTGCAGAGGACATTTCAGTTCCTTTCATTTCTTGTACAAATCATTTTCCCAAATTTGTTAGCATCATTTGATTTCTACCATGAGGGGACATTCAAAAATTTTCTTACTTTATACTGTATTTCAAATCAGACATTTTATGTAACTTATATGTTGAACATATTTTCTGTATCTCAGATAAAATTTAGTTTTCAGAGAACAGAAATCTTTTGTCCATTTTGGTTCATTTTATTTTATTGTAAGAAAGAGTCTTTAAAATTTGATTAGGACCTTGCTAAGTTACTGAGGCTCGATTTGAATAGTAATCCTCCTCCCTCAGCTTTCCAAGCTGCTGAAATTACAGGCATCACTTTCTTTATGTCTAAATAGTTTGACATTATATGAATATGTAAAAAAAAGTGTTAAACACTTGAAACTTCAGTTGTAGGCAAACTTTAAAATGGGCACAAACATGTAGGAGTGACTAGTTCTGGTGTTCTATTGCATACCTACAACAATTTATGATATGATTCAAATTTACTAAAAATAATAAATGTGGTCAACAATTAGAAATGATAGTATTTGAGGAGGCAACATACTAATTACACCATTTTTATTAATATATGTATCAAATTATTATATTGTACAATAAAGATGTACATGTGTCAAACTGGCGTGGTGGCTCAGCTTTGAAGCGCTTGCCTTGTACATGTGAGGCACTGTATGCAATTCTCAGTACCACATAAAATTAAAAAATAAAATAAAGGTATTGCATTTATCTACAACTAAAAAAGTAAATTAAAAAGAAGATGCACATGTGTCAATTAAATTATTTAAAAAGTTATGAATAGTTGTACATAAATATGTTCTTTCACAAACATGTTTTTATTTCCACTTGAAATAGAAATATTTAGTCAGTTATTTTAAAACAATTTTTTGTTGAAGTTTACACATCCAAATATTTAGAGAATCTAATTTTTTTTTGGTAAACATTCAAAATTGTGCAACAATCACAATCTGATCTATCACCTGAGGATATACCCTAAACTTTACATTATTGATTGTAATTTTTCATCATGGTAAAAAATATTTTGATGATATCTGTCCTCTTAATATATATGACATAAATATGTAAATACCTGCATGGCCAAAATTGAAAGTCCAGTAAAGAAGTGTCCAAACTTCCCCAAAGCCTGGACCACATATTTTACAATGATAGCCTTTATACCAGGCTTTACTTACTATCATTATTGTTTTGACTAGTTATCATTATCATGATGATGCTTAACACTGAAAGTCTTTTCATACAATTTTTTTCATTTCTATGCTTTTGGGAGGAAATATCTATTAAGATTCTTTGACCATTTTCAATTAAGTTTTTATTTATTACTTATTCTTGAGTTAGAACTGCCTACCATTTACTTTGGATATTAACTCCTTGTCATATATCTGATTTGGGAATCTATTCTCCCATTCTGTTGACTTTTCACTCTTGTATTCTTTGCTAAGCAGGACCTTTGAGTTATGACATAGACCTGCTTGTCTATTTCTGAATTGTGGCTCATGCTTTTGGTATCACATTAAAGAACACATATTGAATGTCCCCTAAAGAACTATGTATTAAATATCTGGTATCCCAGTGATGCAACTGTTTGGTAGTGAGACCCTTGGAAGGGCTCAGATATAGGCAAATAGGTCAGTGGGCATTCCCACTAGATTGTGTAACCAAACTGTGCTCTCTATTTGCTTCCTGGTTTGAGGTGTGAGCATTTTCTTGCAAACATGGTCCTGCCAGGGTGTGCCATAATTCAGAGCCCTCTCCAGAACTGAGCAAAAAAGGCACTATGGAGTTCAACACTAAAAACTGAGGTTCATGAGCCCTTTTTCTTTGTAAATTGTTTTATTCAGGTATTTTGTGGTACAATGTGCAACTAACTAAGGTATGTCCTTTCCCAGAAATCATTGTCAATATCATTGCTATAAAAATATTCAAGTATGGTTTTTTGTACCAGTTTTAATTTCAGTTCTTGCTCATCAGTTTTTTTTCTTAAAATTACTGAATTTGCATTTTATTTATATCTCTACATTAATGCTTCCATGACATCAATTCTATAATTAATGGGTTGACTATTCTATTTGCACACTTGCATATATCAGGCTTTGATTGAATACACTTCTCCTGATGTCTTTATTCTCTCTCTCTCTCTGTCTCTCACATGCAATTATGTTTTACAAATAATTTGTCTTCTCCTTCTTCTCCACATTGTTTTTCTTTAGTTTACACAAGTGAGAGAATTTGTATGTTAAAAACGTTTTCATGACTAATTTTATGTGACATGGTAATATACATTTCCATCTATTGTCCTGTAAATGAGAAGTTTCATTCTTCCTTATGACAAAATATAGCTTCATCCCGTGTATATGCCAGTATTTTTTTCTTCATTAATCTTTTGAAAGGCACCAAAGTTAATTCCATATCTTATTGTGAATAGTACCAAAATAGACATAGTTATGAAGGTATCTCATTTGTATGCTTACTTTTTTACCAAAGATAGATATATACCTGGGAATATATATATATATATATATATATATATGAAGTGTATTAAATCAAAGTCTGCTATATGGAGGTATACAAATAGAATAGTCAAATCGCTAATTATAGAATTGATGTCATTGAAGCATTAATGTAGAGATATAAATAATATCTCTACATATACATAATTACATAGATATAGATATAGGTATAGATATAGATATATAGATATAGATATTCTTTCTTTATACTGAATAAATAATTTTTATATCCACCAACATTGTATAAGCATTTTCTTTTTTTCCAAATTCTCACCAGTTTGCATATACCATTTCTTCTTGGGATGAAATAAAACCCTAAAAAAAATTTGATTTGCATTTACATAATTGAAGTTTATGTTAAGCCCTCCTACCACACATAATTATTTTGGGCACCATAACATCTACTTTCCTTCCCCACACACCACCCCACCCTTTGGCCTAGAAAGTGAATATGACTCTGGCCTCTCAGGTAGCCCACAACCCCACTACTGCCATACCATGTTGGGCCACACTGTTGCAAATACCCCTGTCCTGAGTTCCCAGTATCCCTGGGTTCATTCAGGGCTAGGACTCACCTCCTGTGTCCACCTCCTACCACTTTCAGCATTACACAGTGGTCTGGTTCACTCCAAGTCAGCTAAAACACACATTGGCACCCAGCTGAGCCCAGTGTGGCCCAGAGCACAACCATCCACGTGCACCCTGCCATTCCCCAATTCCTGCTGAAGTGTGGAGGTGGTGCACTCTTTGTTGCCAGGGGACAAGGGCCACCACCAATTTCTGCCACACATAGCACAGTATAGACACCAAACAAATCCTGCTAGTAGTTGTATGGCTCCTTTTGTGTGAAGACAAGTGGAGAGGGGCAGCAAGGAGGCAGCCTTCTGCCCACACACCAGGCCAAGAAATGGACAGAACAGACCCTGAGACAGAACCAGCTTTTACCTAGAATAACTTAGGCCTGGCACCCTGGAACCTAGGGGAAAAGGCCTACAGAATTAAAAATACAAAAGAGCTGCAGAATTAAAATTCCTATCACTCTTTTTTTCATCCATGTTCCCACAAACCTCATGCATAGACATCACTAATAAGCAATGCATTTTAACATACACATACCTCAATGGGGCCAGTCCCCATGAACCTCCAACACATAGCAATTACATAATCAAACCATATTATCCTGAGGCAAAATTCCCTCATTACAATTATTCAGCATTTATGTCAACATGTCATGAGTGATGTGAACATTTCAGGGAATTATAATGAAAACATGTACAAAATTGAACATGTCAACTGTAAATCTACACTTGCTTAAGTAATTAAAAGTGTTCTGGGATACTAATTTCACTGAACAGCTTCCTTTACATTTTCATTATAATTGATTTTATTATATTTTGGTATCTTTATACTGTAATTATTTCTTACACTTAATTTTTTTTGGGAATTATCCTCTTACAAAATCATGGATCATTCATTAAAATATCTAGTCTGAAGAAAGCTGAGACTTTTATTCTGTAACCCAGAAGCTTTTAATGCTATCTCTACTTTCATGGTACAACAAGGAAAATTAATCAGAGGTACTATTAATAGAATGTTTCAGCAAATTTTGTTATCTATATCTTCAGTTTTGTACATCTATACAGAATCTTCAGGTAATTACTAAATTAATTTTTTTAAATAAATGGTACAAAATGTTTTTATGATTTTCTCAAAATACAGATATGTTTTAGGTTATTGTTTAAGTATTGAAAAACTTTGACTGTTTCTTTATTTTTTTTCTTTTATTTTAGATACATTGTGAAAGCATATAAATATTTGTATTATGTCTGAATGGACATCTAAACTATACAATGAAAAGTGTTAGCTAAGTTTTTTTTAGTAGATCTCTTAAAAGGCATTTTTATGATATGTGAAATGCACATGCAATACAAATCACCTATTTAACATGTAAAATTCAGTGTCTCTTAGTTCATTGATAGTTATATATGGTTATATAACCATTTAAACATTTTTAGAAGATTTTCATGTTCTTGAAAAGAAACATGGAACCTCTTAGCTGTCAGTTTTCTAATCCCTACACATCCAAAGTCCTAGAAAACTGTCAGTATATATATATATAATTTATAAATGTAAACAATAGTAATTTTATTTATTTATTTTTTATTTATTGTTCTTTAAGATATACATGACAGTAGACTGTATTTGGACATTTATATGCATGGAGTATAACTTCACAATTTTATATTTATACATAATTTGGAGTTACACTGATCAAGTATTCATATGTGAACAGAGGAAAATCATGTCAGACTTTTTTTACTGTCTCTTCTTTTTCTGTTCTCACTACCATCCCTTTTGTCAAATGCAATAAACTTTTATTATGCCCCTCTCCCAATCCTTACTGTGTATTAGCATCCACTTATGAGAGAGAACTTTCAGCCTTTGGATTTGGGGGATTGGCTTATTTCACTTAGCATGATAATCTCCAGTTCCATCCATTTACTGGCAAATTCCATAATTTCATTCTTTCTCACACCTGAGTAACATTCCATTATGCGTATATGACACATTTTTTAAATTTATTCATCTATTGAAGAGCACCTCATTTGGTTTCATAACTTAGCTATTGTGATTTGAGCTCCTGTAGACATTGTTGTGGCTCTGCCACTGTAGTATGATGATTTTAAGGATTTTGTGTGTAAACCAAGGAGTGGGATAAGTGGGTCAAATGGTGGTTACATTCCAAAATTTCTGAATTCTCTCCATACTGTTTTCCAGAGGGATTGCACAAATTTGCAGTCCCATCAGCAAGGTGTAAGTGAACATTTTCCCAACACTGCCACCAACATTTATCATTACTTGTATTTTTCTCAGTTGCCATTCTGACCCAAGTGAGATGAAATCTCAGTGTAGCATTTCCGTTTCTCTAATTGCTAAGATTGTTGAATTTTTTTTTCATATATCTGTTGACCATCTGCATATGTTCTTCTGTGAAGTGTCTTTTCAGTTTTTTTGCCCATTTATTGATTGAGTTATTTGGGGTTTGCTGTTGTTTTTGTTGTTCTTTTGGTATTAAATAATTCAAACTATTTGTATATTCTGGAGATTCATGTTCTATCTGAGGTGCACATAGCAAAGATTTCTCATATTCTGTAGGCTCTGTGTTCATATTCTTGATAGTTTCCTTTGGTGCAAAAAAAAGTTTTTTTAGGTTTATATAAACCCACTTATTATTCCTTTTAAAAATTAGTTATATATACACCACAATATCTTTATTTATTTTTATCTGGTGCTGAGGATCAAATTCAATTCCTCACACATGGGAAGCAAGCACTATACCACTGAGCTAAAACCCCAGTCCCTTATTGATTCTTTTAAAAATATTTTTAGTTTTAGATGGACAAGGTATCTTTATTTATTCATGTGTGGTACTGAGAATCAAACCTGGAGCCTCACACATGCTAGGCAAGCACTCTACCACTGAATTATCAGCTCCCATTTACTGATTCTTGATATTACTTCTTGCTTTTTGGGAATCTTGTTGAGGAAGTTGGCTTTTGGTTTCAACTCTAAAATCACTCTGTAGTGGATATTTCATACAAGTAGATTTATACAACAGTGTCTTTTTTACCAGTTTCTTTGACTTAGAATACTGTTTTCAGGGATCCTCTGTGTTGTAGCAAGCATCCCTATTTTATTTCTCTCTTTTGTCTAGTAGAATGCTGTTTTATGACTATGTCACTTAGCCAATTGTCAGTTAGTGAACCTTAAAATGCTTCTACCTCTTGGCTACACCAGTAGTACATGGCTGGGAACATATATTTACAAGTTAATGTTTGGACATGTTTTTATTACCATGCCTCTTGGTGGTCTTCATGAATTGTGGTGATTGTACCATATCTCTGTCTTACTCATGCTGTGATTTTGGTCTTGTCTGGTTTTATTCACTTGTTCTCTTTTATTCAAAGCTCACATAAAAAAATATTTTATGCATTTTCTCTGACTTTTCTGTCACCAACAGTGTTTGCATAGTGATTATCTTGTTGAGATATAAATTTACAAAAGGTGAGAGTAATATCTGATATTCACACCTATTCTAGAATGAGTGGAAAACATTATTGCCTGATAGTTGTTTGAACAATATTACTATTTGATATCAAACAATATTTTTAATAGATTGAGCTTTCAAGACTTTTTATTCTATTTCAGTGATAAAATATAAAATTAAATTCACTTAATCCAACAGTTAATTCACCTGTACAATATTCATACTGTTGTCAGTATGGGGAAAAACCTTCTAAATAGATTTCCCCAACATGTATTTTGTAGCCAAAATTGGGATTTATAGATCTGTAATCCTTGATCAACTGAAAAGCTAATATGTCTTATTATAGAAACTTAATCTACTCATCATAACATATAGATTATGTTTTGTTGCAATTCAATTTATGTGAAATTTCTTGTTTGAGTTTGTGTCAAATATTTTCAGTATCTTATTTTTATATTGTGTTATTTCATGCTTATTTTATTCATGCAGATGAATGATCTTACTACAAAGATGAACAATGCATTGTCAAAACATTTACATTTGAAAACAAACTATGAATATTTTATGCAGAACTTCTTTTTTTGTATACAAGATACATATGAAAAAATAGACAGGAATTAAAAGAAGTTGGAAGAAAATGTAGTAAACTTCCCAAGGCACACACGGAGCACTAGAGTAGAAGAAGGCCAAGGAGTACGGTGGGAATGTGACAGTGAACAACGAGCAAGATGGAATTTAAAAGAGAAGCAAAAACAAGTATTTCTGATTTTACAGGCTATCTTATTTATCTGCAATGTGCTTTAATTCATTTCATTGTAAATTGTATTTTGAATATATTCATTATATGTGTACTCTATATCTCTTGTGGAAAATTGTTGTGTATATTTTTAAGAGGAAGAAGATGTTTGATGCCCCCTTCAGATACCTGAGTTTACATCATTCTTATAGCTAATTTATCTGAGTAATGATTTTCATCACATAACTGTTAAAAGTTTGATAATAGTGGGCATAAATAAGACTATGAGCAGAAAAGAAAACAATGACTGAGAACACACTTCAATGGTAGATAGCTAGCCTAGGCTGTGCCAGGCCCTGCGTTCAATCTGCAATAGAAATGAGGAAGAGGAGACAAGAGAGGTAGGGAGGATAGAGAGGAGGAGGAGGGCAGGGGATGAGGAGGGAAGGAACTGAATTATTTTTAGTTCATATTTAATGTAATTAATATTGATGACAGAAGTTTAAAGTCTAGCATTCTTCTTCTTCACATTTTAAATAGCTGTCTGAATTTTTGACTCAGAACTAAATGAAATAAATACATAATAATTATTTGGTTATAATTGTTTTTTTTAAATATATTCTTTTTATTTCCTTTAGACAAAAACAGCAGCTTCAGAAATTTCAGAGCAGTTAAGAAAGACTAATTTTGCTTCAATAAGTAGTCAGATGGAATTCAGAATTAGCAATCTGGAATCTGAACTAAAAATTCTAAGAAATACAAATGAAAGAATATAGGCAATTCTATAAAGAATAATCCAAATTCCACAAGTATGTCAAAACCTAGACTGAAAGAGAACAACTTAGTCTCATTAATTTGTCTTTGCTGCATAACTTTGAGACAGGTTGATGATGAGATCAGTAGCATGCAAAAGCTAACTAGACCATATAATTTGTAGAAGTAATGTTAGGAAATGAATGCAGTTTTGAAATGTTAATCTAGGAAGTTTATCTTTCACCCACTTTCCCATTTTACATATGGAAGCAAACTATCAAACTTTCTTCTCTTAGTGTTCTCCTATATGTAATCTGGTCTATTAGACTTTTAGTTAAGTATTTTTGAAGTTCTGTAATTCAAAAAGTTATATTGTGACAAAACTGCTTCTACGTGAAAACATAAAAAAAGTTTAACAATTTTTGAAAGATTGTAACTTAAACCTTAAGTATGCAGTGTTGCTATAACTATACTCTGAGCACATTCTGATACTTGTCAGATTAACTTCTTTTTATTTAACTTTTGATATTATCATTACATGGTACCTAGAGACAAAATTTCCTAAATAGTTTTTTCTCTATAAACTGTCATACTTGTGATGAAGGAAAACATCATCATGCCATGATGAAGGGAAGTGTAACCTAAAAAGTGGTTAAAATATTCTGATAATCAGTGTTGGGGCCTGTGAATGACCGAATGAATGGGCAGGAGTCTCCTGAAGCCCTGGTAACAAATTCATGGGCCAACTTTCTTGGCAGCATCTTTAATCTCTTGATCAACAACCCAGCTATTTTTTTCCATGCCAGTGGTTGTTGCTCTGAATTGTCTCAAATTGCTTAATTTATCTACTTACTAGGTAGAATATACATACGGTGGTAGTAAATACTTGAAAACATCTTTATGGAATATTCTTTAAGTCCTTGAACTGGATCACCAAATATAAATCTTTCTAGCTTTACTAAAATTTTCTAGTTGCATATGTTTAAGAAAACCATGATGATTTAATATACTTCAGCATAGTAAAATGGCTTTGTTAGTCAAATAAACTAAGGTATACCTCATCTGCTATATTTATCTTTAAAATGCCAATATTTCTAATGGCATTCTCAAGAATTCCTCAAGGAGAGTCTTTCAAGAAGGCAGCATTTTTACCTGAAAAGTTATGCATCTCTGATTTCTGTCTCTCTTCCACCAACATTGCTTTAGTTGAAAGTTTGAAGCTTCCTACAAATATATACACTTCTTTAGATTAAAATTACTGTCTCTCTTCTGATCCTTTTCAGCGTTGTGCCCACTTACTGAGAATTTCCACCTACTCTTTTTAAAAAATATTTTATTTAGTTGTAGATGGACAATATTTTTATTTTGTTTGTTTATTTTATGTGGTGCTGAGGATTGAACTCAGTGCCTCACACATGTAGGCAAGTACTCTGCCATTAAGCCACAATGCCTCCACTTACTCTCATGGCAACTTTTAAAATTATTCTTTTATTTGATGAATATTTTAAAAGTGCATTTAGATATAAATAAAATTGAGGTTAATTTTGAAATAAGCATGAAATATAATGTGCTCTAATTCAGTGGCCAATACTTTAACTTTTTCTCCCCTGCTTCATCTCTGTGTTCTCTTTCTTCTGCACTACTGATCTTACACTTATTTGTAGTTTTAAAAATTTTTTTGAATTATGCATTATGCATATACATGAAGTATATGAAATTCACTGTGGTATGTTCATATGTATACACAGAAAAAAATGATCAGATTCATTCTACTATTTGACACTAAATGCTGTCCCAAACTGCCTGGGTTAGGTTGGGTTAGGGTTAGGGTTAGGGTAGGGTTAGAGTTGCATTATGTAATAGGAGCCCTTCAGTACAACCAAGTGATTTCCTTCATATTAAGACCTCATTTGAATGAGTCAAATATTATTCAAACAATGACAAGCTATATTTTTTTAAAAGATGACAAGAAAAAAAAAGTTCAGCTATTTTGAAACCATTTGAAGATATTTCTATAATATTTGACAATTCTTTTATCAGGGGTAATATTACAGCAATGAAATACCTGCTTGAAAATGAACAAATTAGAGATAGTATCTTGCTTTCATTGTGTGTCATTGTTGTTAGAATACCCATTTCATTATAACTTGGGTTAGGGTTTTCAGGTTTTTTTTTTTTTTTTTTTTTTTTTGTACTCGGGATTGATCCCAGGGGCACTTGACCACTGAGCTGCATTTCCAGACCTATTTGTGTTTTATTTAGAGACAATGTCTCACTGAGTTGCTTAGAGCCTCACTGTTGCTGAGGCTGGCTTTGAACTCAAAATCCTCCTGTCTCAGCCTCTTAAGCTACTGTGATTACAGGAATGTGCTATCATGCCTTGCTTCTATGATGTTTTGATGATCTTCTTAACACACAGTAAAGCTGTGCATACTTATTTTAAATATGGCCTCAATCTTATTTTTTATTTTTGGCATTTTGACCTAAAAAAATCATAAGAGAACAAATGTAAGCTTTATAAAACAATGCTGAAGTTAAATAGTTGTGACAGAAAATAATAATTTTAATACATAAATTACAATGTAATTTAATAGCTGATATATATATTTTTTCAGTTTCTTAGCTTACATGAATATCTTTCTGAAAAAAATGAGAGAATCAGGTTTGATTGAAGTGCTTCAGAGTCATGAAATTGGATGACCATGTACAAAAAGAGAATGAAAGTTAGTGGTTATATATAATGCAAGTATAAGTTGTTCTTATTAGTTCTTCCCAGAAAAATGAGATAATTTGCCATTTATAAAACAATGATAAATTCTGTGTGAATGTAGACACAATACAAAGGGAGATTTTGGAGGGGAAACTCTTTTTTCATATTTCTTGGAGAAAGTGGTGTTTCTTTTTTACTCATTCATAAGCTAGTTTATTTAAAACTTAACCTAATAGTTCTATATTTTCTTTTTTTTTGAGAATTTTTAATATTTATTTTTTAGTTCTCAGCAGACATAACATCTTTGTTGGTATGTGGAGCTGAGGATCGAACCCAGGCCGCACGCATGCCAGGCGAGCACGCTACCGCTTGAGCCACATCCCCAGCTCCTAGTTCTATATTTTCTTGTGGAGCATTAATTTGCCATATCATGTTAGCCATAATGAGAGAGTTTAAAAAACACTCTTCTCTCAAAATACAAAGATATATCTCCTTCATCACTGGAGAATGCCTTTAAAGGTGAAGAGAGGAGAGGAGAAAATACTAGAGAGGAAGAGTGATCAAATTATTTTATATGCATCTGTGAATATTTCTTACTTAATTCCACTGTTATGTATAATTAAATTTACTAGTAAAATTTTTGTTTAAAATAATTTTTAAGAAAAGAACAGAAAAAGAGAAAGACAGGAATGGAAAATTTGTCAGTCAAAATAATTTGTTTTCACATCAAAAGTGTAAAGGCATTGGACATCACCTTATTGTTATCACTACAACATACTTACTATATTCAGTAATATATTTTAGACCTGTTTTGGGAATTAGTAAGATAACAGCTATTATACAAAGAAAACTCTACACGGTGATATTTATATAAGAGTTGGAAGTATTTTCACACATTTCTCATCAAGTGCACATCTATAACAAGCCAAATATGCTTCAAAAATGCTGGTCATAACTTCTGAGAAGAGATCAATTACAATTAAAGAGCTATGTATTTATTCCACATCTGAATATCAACAAATCAAAGACCTTACGTTTGAAACTGATTTTTTCCCATTTTTCCCCCACTATGAAATTGTCAGCCTATATGCTGATATAAAAATATTCTGTGGGAAAAAAATGACATCACCCATTTTCTGTGGTTTATGGCCAAAAGCCCAGACTGACCTAGTAACAGTCAGGCATTTAAAATACCCTGTCATGAATCTGTCATTAGTTTACTTTTTGCCCTCAAGAGAAATATGAAATTTCTTAGCCAAAAATTAAAATATTCAAATCAACTGTATTTTTGTCAGGTTATTCAGCCTATCTCATCTCACTTGCTTTACTGTCACTTTGCTCTAGATTCTAGTGACAGTGGACCACTCATCTTGGTGTCTGCATGCACCACTTCCCTCTCTGTAAAAATTTGTCTTTTTACTTCAGGTGTTAACTCACATATCACTCTCACTGAAGGACCTCAAACACTGACACAAATTTGGGACAGAAGTCCCTTCTAAGTGTTTCACTAGTATCGTGTTTTATCCCTGTCACAATGCCAATGACTGTATATGGAAATTGCCTGCTTGCCTGCTTTTCAAGCTATTGTATATGACTGTTGAGGGGTGTCCATTACCATCTCCATATTTTCATCCCAGTGCTTGCCAGAATACCCTAGAATATGATTGTCAAATTTATGCATAAAGAGTGGAAAACCCAAAGCTCTGATACTGATTCATAATGATAACTGTGTATGAAAATATGCATTTTATACTAATATTGTATTGTGGGCATATTTTTCATTCTTATAAACATTTAATAAATATCTTATAAATATTTTTTTAATCTAAAGTACTCAAGTTCTTCACTGATTTATACTTATAAAATATTTGAGCAAACATAAAATTCTTTTTCTCTTCACTTGCTGCAGAATTTGAATCCTGACCATGGGAACTTTTGCTTTAAGAATTACTAATAAGCCAAGGAAAGATCTCCTTTTGGAAACATCATAAGGATATACATATATATTAAGAAAAAATATATGAAAGCTAATATTGTATTTTTCAGACTGTTAATATAATATTTAAATTGTTTATGAAATGTATGATGTAGAAACTTTATTGAAATGGATGTGTGTATCATATATATGATGAAACTATCAAAATATAAAAATTAATTACATCAGTAAGAAAATTTGAAGTGCAAATACAAACCAGTTTTTATTGAGATGTGTTTTCAAACCATCTAAATGCTAGCATTTAAGCTCTTCAGCAACCAAATGGTCAACACTAGTTTGGTAGTGTAAAACCAGCCTCTACCTCAGAGCAAAGCCTGTCCAAGGAAGGAACATGACCTTTGTCCTTGAACAGACCCACAGAGCACTCCTAGGCACATTCCCACCCTGCTAAGTTGTTTTTCTACAAATAACAGGAGAGATCTGCTGTGCCAGGTGTCCCTGACTCAGTCAGGCTAGGTGGGTAGCAGCCACCAATCAGCATGAGACAAGGAAATACCTGGGATGCCAGATGATCCTCCTAGTAGTTTATGGTATTGGGAAACTATGTAGTTCAGCATGAACACCCCTTTTGGCTTAAACCAATCAGTTCAAATGAATCCCCCTCTTTTGGTAACCAATCACTCTTACCCAACCTGTTCCCGCCAGTAAATGTGCTAATCATGTTTTAGAGTTGTTATTTGATTTTCCTGCAGTGTGTGATGATTTGCTAAGAGATGCTATGATGTATGTGGGGGGTCCCTGCCTTCTCCAAAGAGAGTATAAAACTGCTACAAACCCTGGGCTTGGGGCCTCTCAGCATCACCGATTGCTGTGTGTGCAAGAAGGACAAAGCTAGCTCACAATTACCACCTCTTTGCTGTTTACATTGTTCTTGGTCTCTGGTGGTATTTTGGGGGTCCCGAATTCGAGCATAACAGTAGATCTAAATATCATATTAATAATTGATTATTTGTATTATAAAAAATGTATCACTGAATATGGTTCCAGAGAATTAGGCAACATTATTTTGGTATGTTGATTACTATATTCAGTAATGGATTAATGTATTACAATTATTATACTGTCATTAAAACTACAATCTTTAAATTTTTATAATTTTAATTTGAGGCACTGACTTAAGAATTTTTCCTAATAAATAATAATATTTGCTAATATTTTATCTTTTTTTCCTTTTCACTTTGTTTATACAATCTTGGGAAATTTACAGGTTCTAATATAAAGTACTTCTGTCCGCTGAAGCATTTTAAATTGAATTGCTAACATATGCTATTATTCATGATATTTTTAGTATTTTCTAAAAGTCAGAACATGTTAGATAACTGCAGTACAACATTCATTCATTATGAATGAATTTTTCAAATATTAACAAGTAACAGCATAATTGTTAATCATATCTGTCTCATTATTAAGGTTATATTGTTATATAGCATGTTCTGAATTGTAGGAAATACTAAACATATCATGAAAGATGGCATATATTAGCAATTCACATTAAAATGCTTCAGTGGACAAAAGTACTTTGTATTAGAATCTGCAACTTCACTACTATTTAACAAGGTTATATAAAGAAAGAAAAGCAAAAAAATAAAATTAAGAAAATACTGTTTCTCAAATCAATACTAAAACATTATATCATAATACCTTCAACAACTTAATCTTCGGATTATTTTCATGTTTTTCTAGTACCCTAATACTGTCCTTTATAAAAAAAATATTTTATTTGGAGCCATAAAATGAACTTAATTGTTGTATTTTATAGATGCCTTCAGACTTAGATATTCCTAAGGCTTTTCTTAACCTTCATGACCTTGAATCTTTTCAGAAAGAAAGCACATAGAATGTGCTTAAGATGGATTCTCTGGTTTCTTTATGATTGAATATAGATTACATGTTTTTTGACTAGAGTATCACAGAATCAATTCTGTGATTTTCTCTTTGAATAACATCATGTGACTTATAATATCCTCATTACTGCTAATGATAATATTAGTCATCAATGGGGTATTTGCAGGATATTATTTTGTAATTATTTTTTGTGGGAAGATAGTTTGAGACTATAAATATCTTTGTTAATCATTCCCCACTAAATTTATTCATTTATTACACCTTTATAGATTCATGATTTATTTTATTGAGTTTGCTGTTACTTGTTAATATTTTAAAAATTTATTTTTCTTTGAGAAATGTTTTATTTTGACAATCTCAGATTTATAGAAGATTTAAAACAGTAGTGAAGGGCTGGGGATGTGGCTCAAGCAGTAGTGCACTCACCTTGCAAGCGTGCGGCCCTGGATCGATCCTCAGCACCACATACCAACAAAGATGTTGTGTCCGCCGAGAACTAAAAAATAAATATTAAAAATTCTCTCTCTCTCTCCTCTCTCACTCTCTCTTAAAAAAAAGTTAAAAAAATAAAACAGTAGTGAAAAGAATTTCTAAGAAACATTCCCCAAATGATACTATTATGTTAACTTGTTTCATCTCTTCTTCTCCATTTCTAGATAAGTGAGGTACTAACAGTTTTTATCTCTAACCATTTTCAAGATGCACACATCTTTTTTATTTCTAAATACTCACATTTTATAAAAATGATAAATTATCTTCTATAACTATGGTGCAATGATCTAAATAGAGAAACTATATTATGAATATCTACTCTACAAATCTTATTCAAAATTTGCCAGTTATTTCATCAATTGGCTTGGAACCAAAATAAGTCCAATTTTGGGAAATTTTAATATCAATTATTCACTGTATCCAGTGGTCTTCTTTCTTCTGTTTTTGTCTTTTTTTTTTTCTTTTTAATCTGGGATGGATCCTGAGTATTTCTGGGATATTCATGACACCTTTGATTTTTGAATGGTGTATGTAAGTTGTAGTTCTGTAGATTTTCCTTCAGTTTAGAATCATATGATGTTTTCTCATGAGTAGATTCAGGTTATGCCATTAGAGGAAGACCATCATGCATACAATGCCTAGTTCTTACACTAGACCATATTCTGGCAGCACTGACAGACATGGTCACAAATTATGCTCAGCCTCTAGTAAAGGTGAACAACCTCTCAGATCTAGAGTTAACCTCTACTTAAAAGTAAGCAAATATCTTGGGCCTCAGTCACACAGGCACAAGAAACTATGAAGGTATACAATGTTACTTGGTTCCATCACTGGTTATTGTTGACTAATTATTTGATTAAGTAGTATCTGCCATGTTGGTCCATGATAAACATTGTTTTTATTTACCCTTTATATTTCATAAATATTTTGTGTGGAGATACTTTGAGAGTTTGTAAATATCTGCTTGTTCCTTAAAATATCATCCACTAGAATTAATATTTAATTGATGATTCCTCCTTGGTCAAATTATTACTATGATGGTAGCCAAATGATGATTTTTCATTGATTCTACATAAACAAATATAGTAAAACCAACGAAAAGTGGGCCAGATTAAAGTGCTTATCATTTTGGTACTCATGCCCCAGATATTGACAGCAACTGCCATTTCAAGATGATTACACATCTTTTTTATGTGTTCTCATTCATCCTGGAGTTCTTTTGACTTTCTTGCACAACAAGATGTTTTAAGCACATTGTTTATTTGCTTGTTCCAGAGCTGGAATCAACCATTTTTTCCCAGAAGGTCTGTTTTCTGTTAGAGGAGAAATATCTGACCAGTATTTGTGTTGGTTGTCATGATCAACTTTCGGTTTTCATGTTAAGGAAATTTATGATATCTATAATATAAAAATGTGTATTTTTTTCTTTTTAATACTTTTTTAGTTGTCAATAGCCCTTTATTTTTTTTTTTGATGCATGGTGCTAAAAATCAAACACAGTGCCTCACATATGCTAGGTAAGCCCTCTGCCACTGAGTCAAAACCCCAGCTCAAAATGTGTATATTTCATATAAAAACATGAAGAAGGGTCTTTTGTATATATTCCAATTATATATATATATATACATATATATATATATATATATTCATATATAAAAGGTTTATACTGATGAATTACATATACACATGTAAAGAATATTTATTATAGAATTTTCTTATAAATTAGAAATAGTCTAAGTACTCTTTAAAAATTCTGTTTTTATATCTATAAAATAATATAGTATGTAATCATTTTTAAAAATGAGGTGAGATTTATAGAATCTGTATTATTTCAAATTCAAAGTATATTTAAAGCACTTAGTTTGTTAAAACATCTTAAGTTTATTTTGTTCTAATACTTCTAACAACTTGCCAAGTTGCAGAAAGAAGCTGCCTGCCACAATGGCACTCTACCTGGTTATAGAAATTGTATTCATGGGGCTGGGGATGTGTCTCAAGTGGTAGTGCACTGGCCTGACATGCGTGCAGCCCGGGTTCGGTCCTCAGCACCACATACAAACAAAGATGTTGTGTCCTCTGAAAACTAAAAAATAAATATTAAAAAATTATCTTTCCTCTTTCTCTCTCTTAAGAAAAAGAAAAAAATTGTATTCATAATTAAATTTTAATTTTTATTACCAATGGATAAATGCTCAAATATTTGACTCTTAAATTAACATGAATGCTGCTGGTGGATTGAACATAGGGATACCTTTTCTACCAACTTGTCAATATATTTGGTGATATTAAAATTATATCAATGGGATTTGCAAAATATTTTTTCAGAGGACCACAACATCAAGACTTTAGGCTTTGTGGACCAGAATTTCTCTGTGATCATAGCCTAAAATCTGCAATATGTAATAATCAAATATCTGATAGCATTCCAATAAAACTATATTTTCAGGGTAATTTGAGGAGGCTCAGGGTGAGAGTACTTGCATAGCATATATGAAGCCTGAACAAATCTCTGCATGGCAGAAGAAAACAAGAACAGAAACACTTTATTTGCCAAGACAGGCTACATGCTGGATTTAGTCTTGATTTGTTGGTCCAATGTGCTGCTAATGCAGTGAAACTTTTTGTGGTGACCTGCTTGCATGTCATTTTCCTTTCTAGGCACAACACACTTCATATGCATCACATCATCTACAGAGAATTTCTGTACAATTCAGTTTATGAAATAAGAATATTTTCTGAATTTGCCTTCCAATGTTTTGTTATTTAATTCATCATTTCAATATGAATAAGTACTTTGCCTATCTGCCCTTGAAACATATTGTTATTGTTTTAAAAAATATTATTAATAATTGTTGATGGACCTTTATTTAATTTATTTATTCACACACAGTGCTGAGGTTTGAAACCAGTACCTCACACATGTTAAGACAATTTCTCTACCGCTGAGCAACAATCCCAGCCCTCTGTTATCTTTAAGTATAAGAAAACTAATACTCAGCTTATCCAATAAATCAGGAAGAAATTTTCAAGGTGACTGTATATTAAATTTTTATGAGTTTATTACTTAATACATTTCTTTAGCATTTTTGTATTATATATGCAATTTTTAAAATGTTCAAAATGTTACATATGATCATTATGCAAAAGATTGAAAAATACAGTTAAAAAAGAACAAACATTATTTTCATTATTTCATTTAAATACAATTTTCTTTTTCAAAAGAAGGGTCTGTCAACACTGAATTTGAATCAATTTCCTTTATTTTTTATTTTTTAATTTTTTTTCTAGCATCCCTAAGCCATATCCCAAGTCTTCCATTAATTTGTGAAGCTCGGCTGCCGCCGCCTCCCACAGAGCACCACAGAGCAGACGCTTCACCGCGCGATTGAGCTGCCAAATTATATGAAACAGCTGATAAGATGAGCGACAATTTAAAATCCAAGTGATCCGAGAACACGCACTGAGCTCTGGCCCGCTGAATTCAAACTCCCGGTCACTTGCTTCCCGCAGACAAACAGCTATGACTCGGCATTAATTCATCCCGCTGAAACAACGGGTCAGCCCTTCTCATCCTACGAAGGTAAATGCCTACCGAGCCTTCATAAGTAGTGGCCACAGGTTTGAAACGGGGCTTGGGAGAGAAGGACCCACCCGTAGAATTAGTCTCCCGGCAAAGGGAAACCGTGTCATCAGACTGCTGCGGAGATAACTTTGTTGAAACAGGTGTGTGATCCCATAGCCTTGCCTCTCCACACATCGGGAAAACTCTAAGAGCCCCTCCCAGCTCTCCCCTAAGGGCACCTCCCAGCTCTCTTTGTGAGTGCTTCAGCCAGCCCGAGGGAATCAGAGGTGGTGCGGGTCTCGCAAGCGGAAATACCGCTCCCACCTGGGCTGATTGCTGAGGCCTCTTGCACCACCTACGGGAAGTGGATACCAGAGGGCAAGTAAAAGCCGCTGAGGATTCTCAGCCCCAAACTCTACAAGCTTAGGGTCTGAGGGAATGGCAAACTGGAAGAGTGTGCCCAGTCGTTCATGAAAACAGGGCTCCCGGGAGCAGCAGACTTGGCGTGTAGCCAGTATTGTGGTGAGAGGGGCCTGGCTAGAGAAAAAGTGGGAAGTGACTAGACACAAGAGGAGGCCCTAGACACTCAGGATTGGAGACTCGCCCAGTCTGGGAGGAGCTGCTGCACAGTGATTGGTTCCCGCGTATTGACAGGAGAAACTTGACCTGGTGGGCACAGCGCCATCTACTGGAAGAGAAGTTAATCAAACTCTAAGACTGCAGTTATTAGGTTTTTTTTTTCTTTTTCTTTTCTCCTTTTTTTTTTTCTTTTTTCTTTTTTTTTTTTTTTGATTTAGGTTTTTCTTTCATTTTCATTTTTTTCTTTCTTGTTGTTTTATTAATTTTTTTTTTACAAAATATTTTTTAAATTTTTTTTTCTACTAATTTTAACTTAAATTTTTTTAATTATTATTATTATTTTTTTAAATCTTTTTCTTTTTTAGTTCCTATTCTTTTTCTTCTTTAGTCTTCTCATTTTTCTTATCCCCCCTTTTTTCTTGAATTCTACCTGCCTACTCTCATTCTCTTTAGAGACTTCTTCCCTTCCCTTCAAATACCTTTCCTCCCAAGCATCAAACTAATTTATAGGAGTAAACAGTAACTCAGCAGTCAAACAGAACAAGAAACAACATGAGCAGCTTCAAAAAACAAGGAAGAAAAGGAGTACAAACAACGCAGGATAGCCTAAATATTCAGGAGGACCTAGAGTCATCAGAAAAATGGTCATATAAAGAACTCAAGGAACACCTAAGACAGATGGAATGGAACCTTAAAGAGGATACAAGACAGCAAATTCAAGCAGCGAAAGAACACATTGAGAATGCATTTCACAAACAGATAAAAGAAGAAGTTAAGCATCTTTATCAGGAGATAGAGTCTATAAAAAATAATCAAACAATAATTCTAGAAATGAAGGAAACGATAAACCAAATTAAAAACTCAATTGAGAGTATCACTAACAGAGTGGAGCAAGTAGAAACCAGAACATCAGATAATGAAGACAAAATACACCATCTTGAAAAGAGTGTAGCCAACTCAGAAAGGCTGGTAAAAAATCACGAGAAAAACATCCAAGAATTATGGGATAACATTAAGAAACCGAACTTGCGAGTCATCGGGATAGAAGAAGGTACAGAGATTCAAACCAAGGGAATGAGAAACTTACTGAAGGAAATAATTACAGAAAACTTTCCAGAAATAAAAAAGGAAACAGATATACAAATTGAAGATGCATACAGGACACCGAGCACACAAAATCACAGTAGACCAACGCCAAGACACATTGTTATGAAGATATCCAATATACAGAACAAAGAGAAAATATTAAAAGCTACAAGAGAAAGGAGACAGATTACATTTAGGGGTAAACCAATACGGTTAACCACGGATTTTTCATCACAGACACTGAAAGCAAGAAGGTCATGGAACAATGTATTTCAAACACTGAAAGACAATGGATGCCAACCAAGAATTCTGTATCCAGCAAAATTAAGCTTCAGGTATGACAACGAAATAAAAATCTTTCATGATAAACAAAAGTTAAAAGAATTTGCAGCCAGAAAACCAGCATTGCAAAGCATTTTGAGCAAAACACTACACGAGGAAGAAATGAAAAACAATAACCAAAACCATCAGTGGGAAGTGCCGCAGTAAAGACAGAGGGCAAGGGGAAAGACAATCATGGAGAGACAAACTAAATTTTTTTTTTTTTAAAAAAAGGATAAACAATCAAACATGGATGGAAGTTCAAACCACATATCAATAGTAACTCTGAATGTTAATGGCTTAAACTCTCCAATAAAGCGACATAGGCTGGTATCATGGATTAAAAAAATAAATCCAACAATATGCTGCCTCCAGGAGACACATCTGATGGGAAAAGACATACACAGGCTGAAGGTGAAAGGATGGGAAAAAATATACCACGCACATGGTCCTCGTAAGCAAGCAGGGGTGGCCATCCTCATATCGAATAAAATCGACTTCAAGACTAAGTTAATCAAAAGGGATAAAGAAGGTCATTATATACTGTTAAAAGGAACCATTCACCAACAAGACATAACAATTATCAATATTTACGCACCAAACAATGGTGCTGCGACATTCACAAAACAAATTCTCCTCAAATTCAAGAATCAAATAGACCACAACACAATAATTATGGGAGACTTCAACACACCTCTCTCACCATTGGGCAGATCTTCCAAACAAAAGTTAAATAAAGAAACTATAGAACTCAATACCACAATCAATAACCTAGACTTAACTGACTTATATAGAATATATCAACCATCATCAAATGGATATACTTTCTTCTCAGCAGCACATGGATCCTTCTCAAAAATAGACCATATATTATGCCATAGGGCAAACCTCAGTAAATATAAAGGGGTGGGGATAATACCATGCATTTTATCTGATCATAATGGAATGAAACTGGAAATCAAGGATAAAAGAAGGAAGGAAAAATCCTACATCACATGGAAAATGAACAATATGTTACTGAATGATCAATGGGTTACAGAAGACATAAAGGAGGAAATCAAAAAATTCTTAGAGATAAACGAAAATACAGACACAACATATCGGAATCTATGGGACACAATGAAAGCAGTTTTAAGAGGAAAGTTCATCGCCTGGTGGTCATTCCTCAAAAAAAGAAGAAACCAACAAATAAATGAGCTCACACTCCAACTCAAAGCCCTAGAAAAGGAAGAGCAAAAAAACAGCAAATGTAGCAGAAGGCAAGAAATAATTAAAATCAGAGCGGAAATTAATGAAATTGAAACAAAAGAAACTATTGAAAAAATTAACAAAACTAAAAGTTGGTTCTTCGAAAGAATAAATAAGATCGACAGACCTTTAGCCATGCTAACGAAGAGAAGAAGAGAGAGAACTCAAATTACTAACATACGGGATGAAAAAGGCAATATTACAACAGATGCTACAGAAATACAGAAGACAATTAGAAATTATTTTGAAAATCTATATTCCAATAAAATAGAGGATAGTGAAGACATCGATAAATTTCTTAAGTCATATGATTTGCCCAGACTGAGTCAGGAGGATATAGACAATCTGAACAGACCAATATCAATAGATGAAATTGAAGAAGCCATCAAAAGACTACCAACCAAGAAAAGCCCAGGACCGGATGGGTATACAGCGGAGTTTTACAAAAATAAAGAAGAATTAATACCAATACTTTTCAAGTTATTTCAGGAAATAGAAAAAGAGGGAGCTCTTCCAAATTCATTCTATGAGGCCAACATCACCCTGATCCCGAAACCAGACAAAGACACCTCAAAGAAAGAAAACTACAGACCAATATCTCTAATGAACCTAGATGCAAAAATCCTCAATAAAATTCTGGCGAATCGAATACAAAAACACATCAAAAAAATAGTGCACCATGATCAAGTAGGATTCATCCCTGGGATGCAAGGATGGTTCAACATACGGAAATCAATAAATGTTATTCACCACATCAATAGACTTAAAGATAAGAACCATATGATCATCTCGATAGATGCAGAGAAAGCATTCGACAAAGTACAGCATGCCTTTATGTTCAAAACATTAGAAAAACTAGGGATAACAGGAACTTACCTTGACATTGTAAAAGCTATCTATGCTAAGCCTCAGGCTAGCATCATTCTGAATGGACAAAAGTTGAAGGCATTCCCTCTAAAATCCGGAACAAGACAGGGATGCCCTCTATCTCCACTTCTATTCAATATAGTTCTCGAAACACTGGCCAGAGCAATTAGACAGACGAAAGAAATTAAAGGCATAAAAATTGGAAAAGAAGAACTTAAATTATCACTATTTGCAGATGACATGATTCTATACCTAGAAGACCCAAAAGGGTCTACAAAGAAACTACTAGAACTAATAAATGAATTCAGCAAAGTGGCAGGATATAAAATCAACACGCATAAATCAAAGGCATTTCTGTATATCAGCAACAAAACTTCTGAAATGGAAATGAGGAAAAACACTCCATTCACAATATCCTCAAAAAAAATAAGATACTTGGGAATCAACCTAACAAAAGAGGTGAAAGATTTATACAATGAAAACTACAGAACCCTAAAGAGAGAAGTAGAAGAAGATCTTAGAAGATGGAAAAATATACCCTGTTCATGGATAGGCAGAACAAACATCATCAAAATGGCGATATTACCAAAAGTTCTTTATAGATTTAATGCAATGCCAATCAAAATCCCAACGGCATTTCTTGTAGAAATAGATAAAGCAATCATGAAATTCATATGGAAAAATAAAAGACCCAGAATAGCAAAAGCAATTCTAAGCAGAAAGAGTGAATCAGGCGGTATAGCGATACCAGATTTCAAACTATATTACAGAGCAATAGTGACAAAAACAGCATGGTACTGGTACCAAAACAGGCGGGTGGACCAATGGTATAAAATAGAGGACACAGAGACTAACCCACAAAGTTACAACTATCTTATATTTGATAAAGGGGCTATAAGCATGCAATGGAGGAAGGATAGCATCTTCAACAAATGGTGTTGGGAAAACTGGAAATCCATATGCAACAAAATGAAACTGAATCCCTTTCTCTCGCCATGCACAAAAGTTAACTCAAAATGGATCAAGGAGCTTGATATCAAATCAGAAACTCTGCGTCTGATAGAAGATAAAGTTGGCTCAGATCTACAGATTGTGGGGTCGGGCTCCAAATTCCTTAATAGGACACCCATAGCACAAGAGTTAACAACTAGAATCAACAAATGGGACTTAATTAAACTTAAAAGTTTTTTTTCAGCAAAAGAAACAATAAGAGAGGTAAATAGGGAGCCTACATCCTGGGAACGAATTTTTACTCCTCACACTTCAGATAGAGCCCTAATATCCAGAGTATACAAAGAACTCAAAAAACTAGACAATAAGATAACAAATAACCCAATCAACAAATGGGCCAAGGACCTGAACAGACACTTCTCAGAGGAGGATATACAATCAATCAACAAGTACATGAAAAAATGCTCTCCATCTCTAGCAGTCAGAGAAATGCAAATCAAAACCACCCTAAGATACCATCTCACTCCAGTAAGATTGGCAGCCACTATGAATTCAAACAACAACAAGTGCTGGCGAGGATGTGGAGAAAAGGGTACACTTGTACATTGCTGGTGGGACTGCAAATTGGTGCAGCCAATTTGGAAAGCAGTTTGGAGATTCCTGGGAAAGCTGGGAATGGAACCACCATTTGACCCTGCTATTGCCCTTCTCGGACTATTCCCTGAAGACCTTAAAAGAGCATGCTACAGGGACACTGCCACATCGATGTTCATAGCAGCACAATTCACAATAGTTAGACTGTGGAACCAACCCAGATGCCCTTCAATAGACGAATGGATAAAAAAAATGTGGCATCTATACACAATGGAGTACTATGCAGCAATAAAAATGACAAAATCATAGAATTTTCAGGGAAATGGATGGCATTAGAGCAGATTATGCTTAGTGAAGCTAGCCAAACCCTAAAAAACAGATACCAAATGTCTTCTTTGATATAATGAGAGCAAGTATGAACAGAGCAGGGAGGAAGAGTAGGAAGAAAAGAGTAACATTAAACAGAGACTTGAGATGGGAGGGAAAGGGAGAGAAAAGGGAAATTGCATGGAAATGAAGGGAGACACTCATTGCTAAACATAATTACATATAAGAGGTTGTGAGGGGAATGGGAAAATAAACAAAGAGAGAAATGAATTACAGTAGATGGGGTAGAGAGAGAAGATGGGAGGGGAGGGGAGGGGGGATAGTAGGGGATAGGAAAGGTAGCAGAATACAACAGTCACTAATATGGCATTATGTAAAATTGTGGATGTGTAACTGACGTGATTCTGCAATCTGCATTTGGGGTAAAATTGGGAGTTCATAACCCATGTCAATCTAATGTATGAAATATAATATGTCAAGAGCTTTGTAATGTTGTGAACAACCAATAAAAAAAAAAAAAAATTTGTGAAGCTCACTTTTGTGGTTTTCTCTTCCTGCATAACTCCAAAAAAGTAATTACTTTTCCCAAAGTTACCATTGAATTTCACTTTTAACATATCTAGACATAACTTCATGCATTTAATTTTACAATTATTCATTCATCAATGAAACACTTCCATTTCTAATAACAAGAATTCCCATGTGGCTGAAGGGAGTTTAGACTCCACACAAACAGCTATACAAATGATTTCTCTTTCCTACAACCACACATAAATGTATATATACAGCCCCAACACCCAGCCAAATAGTTGTAGTAAAACTAAAAAGAACTGGAGATAGAGGGCAAAACCAAGAACAGTCTTTCCTGCAGATCAGCTTTTCCCCCAAGGTGACACTCTGGTATGATCAGGAGAAACTGCCCATTTCTCAAGTTTCCCCTTTTGGGGTCAGAGAAAAAAGAAGAATGTAGCTCCAACATTCTGGATTTTCAGGGAACTGTTTTCTGTCTCCTGTGATACAGAACTGGTGGCATGTTTTGATAATTAGGCACACTGAGAAAGAGGAAAAGCCATTGAAAACCAAAGAACCTAAAGTGCAGACATCAGGTGGAAAAACAGTTTATGTACTTATGACAGAAGCCCACAGCTCTCTGCCTGGAAAGCTAAGTGTCTGGAGAGAGTGTGTCCCCAGGAAGGGTGATGCAGCCCTTAAATACTTAAGAGCTTGCTGGTGAAGCTTTTTCCCTGTGTGAAGCCACCAGGAGAGAGAATATTGAAACTAAAATTCTCAACCAAAGGCAAACTATTCCAAGGAGAACCCCAAGAAAAGTCAGAATACAGAGCCATGCTATCCTGTAAAAACTGAGGGGCCTAGAACATGAGATATTTTTCATGTTTCTTTTAAGAAATCAAAAATGACAAAAATGCTACAGTTCTAAAAGAATTAAGAAATACTAATAACATTGAAAAATAAATGACAATAAATTCATTTTCAGGGATAAATCTATCAAATATATAATTGAAAATACAAATGATAATTAAATTTGTGGTTCTCAATTTCCCTGTCTCCCAGTACTGGGGATGGAACTCAGGTGAACTCCACCACTGAGCTGTACACACCATCCTTTGTAAATGACCACTTTGAATTTAGAGACAATAAGTGCCCAGATCTGGTTTCTAACTTAGAATGCTTTTCTTCCTTCCACCACTACCATGCTGGGATTAATGGCATGAGGCACTGTGCCAAGCTTCTCAACCTTAAATAAAAGGAAAAAAGAAGGCAAGTGAAACTTTAATACTAGTATTGAGAAAAAATAATAACGAAAGTCCAGTAAAGATAATTTAACAAACAAAAAGGTAAGGGGAATTGACATTTACATGTTTCCAAGTGATTTTACTTGGGAAGCTGAATCAGAAAAATTACAAATTCAGGGCAAGTTGCAGCAATTTAGGAAGACCCTAAGCAACAATAAGACTCTGTGTCAGATTAGAATATGAAAATGATTGGGATGGAGCTTGGTGAAAGACTACCCCTGTGTCCACTCTCCTATACCAATGAATAAATTAATCAAAATCACAAAAAAATGTGGCAGGAAATTAATAGCAATTCACTTGAGAAACAAGAAGAAGTACTATTTTAAAAATGAATTTCATTCAAATAAAAATAACACAGTAAGTGACAAATATGAATGGATTAATTGTTAGACCAGGACGCAAGAAAAGACCACTGACTTCAATTAAAATCAAATTAAAGAAAGCTTATTATTTTGACTGGCCAGGCTGCCTCTCCCTCCCAAAATGGTGGGAACAAGACAGCACCCCCACTTTCCTGCAGCCAAGCTTTATAGCCCAGAAAGTTACACAAAGGGGGTTACAGATAACAGAACTCTGACAAGCATCACACTAATGGTAGTTTACATTTTTAGCTGGCCCCAACATCAGAATTTATGAGGACCATTAGAGCCTCAGAGAGGGTTGTTGTCTGGCCAGCGAAGGTCAATATTTATGAGGTGTCACTAAGTTTCAGAGAGGGCTGCTATCTGGTCAGAGAGCCAGGCATGGGTGAGTTCAAGGCATGTTCAGGCATTCCAAGCAGGTTCAGAATTTGCAGTAATTTATAGTAAAGCCAAAATTATCTTTTCATGGTTTTGTGGCGAGATGCCCAATTTTAACAAAAGATCAGGTTTGGTCTATCATTAACTATATGAGAAATGGGACTATAAGCTATTATTAGTTGAGAAAACAGACAGTATAGGTTAATAGCTGAGTTCTATCTAAATTTAAGGACCAGATCTTTAGATTCTAAGGTGAATAAATATGTTCTGAACTACAGAATCTCAACATGGAAGTCTTAGTGTTTTATTTTATTAATTTGAAAAAAAACATCAATATTAAAAACTCGATGGCATAAAAGTTGTACAAATGAATGGAAGTGGAAAAAAATATAAGTAGAACATCTGAAAAGAGAACATATATAAAAAAATTACATTCCAGAGATATAAATCCAGAAGTTAAAGAGATCCCTCTCAGAGTATTCATATCTAGTCAACAGTTTAATGAGGAGTACAGATGAAGGAGCACCTTGGTGAGTACTTCTATTTAAAACAGCACTTAAAGTGAAAAACAAATGAGCACCACTTCTGAAAATCAGGAGACAGCACCAATTTTAGATGGCAAAACACTTAATTTTTTAATTAAAATCTTGAACCTGAGGCATGCCAGCTGTTGCTGTTTATATTCAAAGGTAAATAAATTAAAATTCACTATTTAAAAACTACTTAAATAGAAAATAGAAACATTTAAGAACTGAAAGGAGATAAATGACATATATACAAGAAAAGATTAAATGTTCTTCATTATTAATCTTGGAATTTTTTACTTAGAAATCCTGACATATTGTATAAAAAAAGGCCTCACTATCTTAAAATTGCAATGAGATATGAGCAAGAGAGTAATTTGGAAAATAATAACTTTATTTATTTTAGGAATTGGGGATCAATGAATGTCTGTTGCTATTGTCTGAAATCTGTAATAGACAATAAATAAATGGGAATGGACCCATTAACAATTTAGTTATTTGTAGTATAGTGGTAGGATGATTGCCTGCTGTGAGTGCACATGGAAGTCCCTGAGGTTGTTGCCTAGCAGCTATAAAATAAAACAAAAAGTCAAAAAAGTGCCTTTATTTACAAATATGACCATGCTGTGGATTAGTCTACAGGTGTTAATTTGCTTATCTTCATGCTGTATCCAATTTTCTGCTGATGTAGCAGATCAATTTAAAGGTACTTTACATCTCTCTCTCACTCCTTTGTAAGCATATCTCAACTTGTGTCACACAACATTTTTTAAGTGACTCTATGTAAAATTTTCAAAAATTCAGATTTCTAAATGACATTACTTAAAAAAATTCTCTTTTATTTCTCTTTTTGAATTCAGTCACTCCACACCACCAATTTGTATATTTAAATAGTACAAAATATCTTAGAAAAAGCTAATTTGTGTCTACCAAGAAATATTGTCTTTGAAATATTTATTCTTCATGGAGCTTTCTTATGCACATATGAACAAAATTTAAAAATCAGCTATATAACATATTACTAAGAAGTATTCAAGGGGTCTTTTAATTAATTTCTATTTCTATGAATTTATTATTAACTACCTTGGTCTAATGTGGTTTTTGTGGCACATGTATGCCACAAAAAATAGTGACTGGGTATAATAGTGCAGGCCTGAAATCCCAGTAATGGGAGAATAAATCAGGAGGATCACAAAATCAAAGCCAGCCTCAGCAACTCAGTGTGGCACAAGGAAGGTAGTCTTCCTGAGGTGGAGTGAAGAGGAGCCATGCAGGACTGGTTGAAGTTGCCTGGGAACAGGCACAGAGCCTGCAGTGCTATGCTTCAACTACATGGTAAGGCCCAGGCCATACCTAAAAATACTAAGCAGCAGTCTCCCATCTTACCATGTTTTACACAACAGCAGAAGCAAACAGCTAGTATTTTTCTGCAAATCTTTACTACAGTGCACCAGTAACCAAGTGACCCATTGCAAATTGTGTTTAAGTCTCCCCTCAGCTTAGAGCTCAGTGTGCAGACTTTGCCTATCCAATAAGTTTACCTGAAGAAGCTCAGCACTGTGTGTGGAGGATGGAGCAATATTTTGAAGGTTCAAAATATTATCTACTTATCTTTCAGAATTATAACAAACATCAATTTATAAACATTTTATTTATATTAAGTTTATAGAAAAACTGGAAATCACACCTGTTTTTTTTTGAAGAAAATACACCTACTTCTAACCTATTTTACTACATTAATGCTGCTGTTACAGTCTTAAAGTTATAAGTTGGTCAGCTCCAGACTTGATCATCAGTGTTGCAGGTGACACATTGAGTTCTAACTTTGCGGTTAGTCCCCAAAAATACAAGTACACACTGTGGTTATTGAGAAAATCCCTGTCTCCTCCTTACTATTCTTCCATTTTTGCTATTTTTTAATTTTTTTTTAAATTAGAAGTCCCTAGTTGCTTTATTAAAATTGCACAAATTTGCCTTATAATCTGAAAACTTGTCTCTGTAGCTGGACAGCTCTTGAACCTTATTCTTCAGCTGCTCAACTGCCCTTTCTACAGAAACATACATACTTTTCTGACATCCTACTTTTTGTAGTTTGTTTCTTGTAGGGCCAGAGCACATGCATTTAAAACAAGTCTAATTTCTGTTCTTCAAAAATCAATTCATCTGTCTTGGCTTGAGATACTGAACAAGAAACCCCTGGTCTGGCTGCAGAACTCATCTTTCAGGAAACCCAATGTAACACCGTCTTGGGCTCCTGTGACTAAAGTCAGTGACTCAAATGAGACAAAGCTTCACACTGATGGGTTACGAACCTGCCACCACAATTTTATGGGGTCTGTCACCATGATGGTGTATCCCTTCATAGTGACAGGAATGACTCCTGAAACACCCTCAGTGTGCAGTTGACTGCTGACCTTGCTCTTCTCCCTTGTACTGTCCAGAAGGGCAGATTGACTAACTTCTACTCCTGCAGATCTGAGAGGCAGGGAAAGCTCATCAAAGCTGTTGCTGCACATAGGCAGAAGATTTTCCATCTTCTTTAATTCTGTGAGGGTGAAGTGTTAAAAGTTCTAATAAATGTCAAGATGTAATTTTTTCCTTTGGAGCATTTAATGCTTCCAACTTTTTTTTTCTTTCTTGGTTCCTCTGTGATTTTGTTGTTCTTATCTCAGGCAATTTAAATACAAAAGAAACTTAGAAACATATTTCCATGCCCATGACTTATCACTGAGTTTTTAGAAGGAATGTTCTTGCTGCTGACATGAGAAAACGCTCACCATCCATGATGGAAAGCTCTTGACTGGACCTCTTTTTTGCTGATTTTGGTTTTACAGGTGTGATGTACAATATGTGTCAGTGCTGTGAGCTAAAGAGTTGTGGGTATGATAACAGACTCTAACATCACTGATGAGAACCAAGTGTACCAACACATGCAAATGTGCTGATCTGTCACCAAGATGCAGCAGTCTTGAGCCTTGATATTACCAGAGGAAATTGCAAAGGATTAAGCAGATCCTCTACAGGCTGCTTGGAGAATGTAATCAGAAAGTGCTATGTCACTGCTACAATGTGCTCCTAATACATTAGATCACATGAGCCTGCAACAATAATCTAAGGTGAGCTGCTACTAAAGCCTACATTGTTGGTGTATTCTGCAGACACCTGGAAAACACTGGCCTCAAAGAAATCATTAGCATTTGTGGCATCAAAGCCCCATCTTGGGGATATAGTCTAGTTATATTTGTAGAGGTTTTGTTTCATGGATTTGGTATCATGTTTAAGAGGTGTATTCTTAAAAAGAAAATGGAACAAGTGTAATTACACACACACCTGGGATAAAAAGTGGGTTTGTTGCCAAGAGTGTGATAGGCTGCTCTGGTAGAGCAGGGAGAGCAGCAGCAACATCCTATTTGATGTCACTTTTTATATGCTATAATCATGGTGGTGGATTATGGGCAGGTGCAGTTCTGATTATCATAGCAAGCATCCTCTGATTCTGTGGAAAGCAAATTTGTTTATTGGGAACAGAAATAGTCAGTTCTCCTCTCTCTCAAAAGGGGGAATGAAGAAATTGGCACATCCTTTATCATCTCAATGAAAGACAAAGAAACCAGCATATCCCCATCTCAGGGGCTGGTAAAGTGTCTCCTATCTCTCAATGAGATAACATACAAAGACCAAAATGTTTAATTGCTGGCTAGTTTATATTTCTGGATTTTAAAAAACAGTATTTATAAAGTGGGAGTGAAGAAAAGGAAGATGGCTGTAATGATACCAACAATTGTCATCTCTTTTTTAATGGATAATTGTATTTAAATCTTATAATATTTCTAAAATATCTTGCCATTACTTTTCCTGGAAGAATATTTTATTGATTTTATATTATCACAATGTTTACAAACTTTACATACATTATTTATGATTTGAAAAAGATTTTAAGTCTTCTGACATTGTTTAATAAAAAGCATTTTTAAATAGGACAGTCAATTTATGAGTCTAGAACACTAAAATCTTCTTTACATAGGTGTACTGGTTGTAATCATTTAAATGAAATTACATAATTAGCAAAATCACTGTTTTTTAAGGTAACAGAATTTAAAAATTGTGGGGTTTTTTTTTGTAATTTTATTGAAACTCTGAAAAGCCAACCTAGAGAAACATGAATTGCTGCAAATACCATTTGACTAGAGAGTAGCTTATTGCAAACTGATTCAAGATTAAACTAAAAAAAATGAAACAACAAGCTCCAGAAACAAGAAAAAAAATATTCTTTGTGTACATTGTTCATCTAGATTTCTCACAAATTGTTATTTCCACAATTTAAAAATTAGAGCAGTAACTGGATGGTCTTATCATATGCAATTAATACTAAAGCTGATTTAAGAAGGAATACTGTTTCAAAGACACCTTTGTAATCTCCAGTTCTTTCTTTTTAAGCTTCATAATCTTGTAAGTTATTTCAATTGCTTTGTGGGTGTGATATCTCCAGTTATCGGTGATGAGTCTTGCTTCCCCACATGTTGAAGTTTGAACATTAGAGAAGAAAACTGAGACAAGCATATACAATAGGGTTTACTTAAAAAGGGGTAACATAGACTTCTCCAGCAAGGGAGAAGGGTGCCATAGCTGGTATCATGATATCCCAAGAAGCAGGGTGTTCTGTCCTTTTTATAGGTTTGCTATGTTCTCCTGCTTTCCCTCCTTATCTTTATCCTTCCTGCTTATTTGACTAGGTGCAGAAATGCTCCATGGGCTGGCCCAAAGGTGGGAATCAGGTGGGCAGAAGGGGGAAGGGCAGGATGGATTAGCCTAGGGAACGTTAACAACCTTATAGCTCCCTGTAGGGAGGGGAGATTCCTGGGACAGGTTATGTTGGCAACAGATTGCAGCAGGGGCAGGTTCTTGATAAGATTTCTCAGGGGAGAAGTCCCCAACTTCCCAGAGTTTACTTAAAATTGGTCTCCTTGACCGACCTAACTCGATTTACCTATCTTCACTGACTGTCTAATTCTGGATTCATGTGCATATGCCTATAAAAACATGTTTTTGACCTGCTGTAAATAAGTCTTTAAAAATATAAAACTGGAAACTATCAGTGATGTATAAATCAATATTGACTAAAATGCACAAATCTTTTTTAAAAGTTAAAGTTAGAAGCTGATGTGTAGCTCTGTGGTAGACCTGGGTCCAATTCCCAGGAGGAAAATATGGGAAATTATAAATTGTGCAGTGTTAGTGGCATTTGGCTTCAAACTTGCTGAAGTTAGTAATAGGGACTTGAAATATAGAGACAAGTATCCACATTATTTTCTGTAGTTCACCAGTTCAAGCTTAGTTTTCATTTAAAGTTTGCAAAAACTAATGGTGAGAGCTTTATCTTCATAGGATTTAGATTTTTATTTTCATAAAATTCTAGAGTAGGGGCAAAGGATCAGGCAGCACATTCAAACAGAAAATAGATGCAAGTACAGAAGCAGACCAATTGGTTACAAGTCAGCTTCTCAGGTTGCAGATGTTGTTTGTCATTTTTGGTCTCTCTGCTGTTATTGGCTGGAACTTTCTGTTAGTTATAAGCATTCACCTAGCTAGAATTTCACTCCTCTAAATAATAAAATAGATTTCAAATGGTGGTTAATTTCAAAGTAGTCCTAGGGGAAAGAGAGCCAGAGAGGAGCAGGTGTGCACAAAAAGTGGAACAATGCTAAGCTTTTATGGAATTGTAAACAACCCAAGACCTTTTGCTTAAGGGAGTAAGAGCCTGTAAAGCTTTCAGTAAAGTGGCATAAAGGCCCATGGCTATGCAAATAGCATCCCACTAGAAAAGGACAGTGTGTGTGCACCTGACTCTATCACACACCTCAGCTGCAGCCACAAGACTCAGCAACAGCTCTATTGCTAGTTAAGCATCATGTTAGAGAAGTCACCACCATTTTCCTGAGGATGTGGTCACTCCTCCTGGTTTGGCCAAGTTTAAATGTTTGTTTACTCTCTCAGGGGCTTACAGGTCAGCTGGTCCTTCATATGTGCAGGTTGTACACTCTCATATTCAACTAAACTTAGCTACAACATATTATAAAAAGTATTATCAGTACTAATAAATCTACATTTGTCCTTGTCATTACTGCTTAACTTGTTACATGTTGTTTATGTTGTACTGAGTGTTTTATGTAATCTACAGATGTTTTAATGTATTCAGGAGGGTATGCAAAGATTACATGCAACTACTATGACATTTCCTATGAAGGACTTAAGCATCCCTGGGGCTTTGATGTCTATGGGGATACTGGAACCCATTCAAGCTGGAAGTTAAAAGCCAGATTTCTGGTGATGCTGACCCTCTGCAAAAGGTTAGGTGAACTCTGGTTCCAGCAACACCTCCTAACTCTGGCCCTTGTATTCTCACTGGCTAAGAGGAAATAATACCGGCTAGTGAGTTTAAAATGTTTCAGAGATTTAATCTTAATTAAATGAATCATTCTAGTTAACAAGTTGGATATTCAGAGCATTAAAAGTAGTTCCATTTGGTAAATTATAATTATGTAATTTCATTTTACAATTAAATTCAAATTATTGTAAATATATTATTTTTATAAAAATTTAAAGGAAATACTGAAAATAATTTGCATAATTAGGCCAATTACACAGTTACACAAGAAGACCAAAGGATAAAATAGTAGAGATTGACATAGGAAATGAAAGGAAGAGGTGAGGCTACACAGGGTATGATATGAGGTGATGCAGAGCAAAACAGGAGATGAAGGCAAAAAAATGGTTGAGGGAAACACAAAAGGAGATGAGGAGCACTGCATAGAATATGTGATTATATGACACAGGAGTACACTGGAGGCCATGAGAGAAGGAGGTGGAGGGTTTTGAAGGAGGTGGTGTAGTGGAGGAATACACAGGGGCTTTGAGAGGACATAGTGGAAGGCTAACCAGGAAGACAAAGAGGAGGTAGTGGAGGGATTCTCAGCACCCTTGAGAAAAGGTGGTATAGGCAGAATTACTAGGCCAAAGAGAATGAGGTGGGAGAATACATTATTTTTTGTATAAAAATTTAAAGAGAATAGTGAAAAAATAAATTTTCCTTGTCATTGCTCTTTAACCTGTTACATGCTGTTATGTTGTACTGGGTATTTTATGTAATCTAACCAGGATTACACAGAGGGAACGAAGGTGGGGGAGGGCTTTCTAGGGGCCATGAGTGGTTGTTGTGTGGCTAAACAGGAAGAGGTAGAAGAGGTGGTCTAGGGATACATGGGAGATGACAAGATCCATGAAGAGCTATGCTGGAAGATGTGAGAAGAGGTGGTAAAGGGCTTAACTGGGGCCATGAGACAAGAAAGGGTAGGGCATGCCATATATGTGAGGCAATGGTAGTATAATCCACAGTAGAGAATGAGGAGAGGTTGTGGAGGTTACACTGACAGTGATAATAGGAGGTGGTATAGGGCCACATAGATGAGAAGAAATCATAAAGAAACAAAAGGAAAAGATGAGAGGAATTGATGGAGGTCTGCACAAGGGATGAGAAGAGTTTGTAGATAGTTATACAGTGTGGGGAAGGAGAAGGATGTGGATTCATAAACAAGAAGGAGAGAGAGGCAGTGGTGGAGGGCTACAGAGTAGCCTGTAAGAGATTGTGTTTGAGGGTTACACAGGATGCTGGCTAGGAGGTTGAGCAGAGATATACAGGAGATGAGAGCAGTTGGTATAGGAAGACACAGAAGTTGAAAGGTGGATGGCTGCAGAGAATAGGAAGAGAAGTGAGGTTAGAGTGCTACTGTTGAACCCATGATGCAAAGAAAAGACCACTGATGCCAATTTTAAACCAAGTTAAAGCAAGCTTATATTGTGTACACAAGAGAGTTGACCACGACAGCCTTACCCGAAAATGTGGGCCAGAGGACAGCAGCTTGTCTGAGTGCAGGGCAGTTTTTATAGCACAAAAAGTTACAAAGGCAGGTGTCTTGGGAACTTATAGCTAACAGGGTTCTGGCAAACATAAAACGATGGCTGGTATTGTATTGTATTATTTTAATCTACATAATTTAAAATCTCAAGGTAGGGAGTAAATTTAGATTCCAACATCAGAATTTATGAGGAGCAGCTGGGATTTCAAGGAGGGATATTATCTGGTCAGGAAGAGCTGGGCACAGGTAAGTTCAAAGCATGGGCAAAAGTCCTTGACAAGTTTTTTAAACACCAAATTATGATCAGATTGAATAAAAATTTTAGTATATTATAGTAAAACATAAATGAACTTTTCATTAATTTGTGATGAGATGTCTCCTAATCTTTAGACAGAATTAGGCTGGGTATCTCAGCTAAAAAAAAAAAAAAAAAAAACAGGATGAGGAGATGGTCAAGTGCTACCCATGGGCCCTTGAAAAGAGGTGATGGAAGAGTGTGCAGCAAGAGCAGCACAAGATAAGAAAAGATTGTGGAGGGCTAAACAGAAAGCTGTGACAGGAGGTGATGGAGGGCTAAGTGAAGAGATGAAAAAAGAATGTGGGGGGCTATACAGGTAGAGATGAATGTTTCTGGTGGAGTGTCCATAGTAGGAGATGAGAAGAGAGTATTGAGGGATACATAGGGTTGGTAAAAGGAGGGAGTGGAGGGCACACCACAGGCAAAATGAGATGTGATATAGGGATACACAGGAAGCTGTGAGAGAAGAGGTGTAGGTTTAGAGAGAAATTCATAAGAGGTGGTAGTCAAGGTTAACATACTATAGAGGATAGTGTCTCAGAAATGCTGAATTCTAAAAAGTCTTGGTTTGATCCTGACCCTGACCTATGTTTTCTACTCCTAATCATAAAACAATAACCCTATTCCCTATCTCCTATCTTTTACCTTATCCTAGAAACACACACCATGTACTTACTTTTCTTTAACATCCACCCTACACTTTAAAACCTTCACACCTATTCAGTGACTAACACCTGACCACAAACCTAGACCAAACATTTACTCAGACCCAACTCCAAACTTATTTGCCACCCTAATCATAACGCTCAATATAAAAATTTGGTTATCTGCTCTTGAAGTTTTAAAAGAGGTTGGGATTCAGTGTGGCTGACATTGAGAAGGGGTTGGGCTTTGGTATGGATGACATTTGAGGGAAGGCCTCTAACCTCCGGGCTGGCTGGTGACATCTAGCTTGACTCCAATAAATTTTTTTGGACCAGATTGGAGAGAGCTAAGGCCTGCTTTGTCTGAATGTGAACTTGACCTGGAAAAATTAAATTATTTTTTTCACAGCAACTGTGAATATTTCATCTGAATATCACACCAGCCTTGTACTGGGCTATTTCTACACCCTGTTTATAATATTAAAACAAGCTCAGAGTACTGAAGTGAGTGCCCTGGACCACATACTTGTGAGCAGCATGGCTGAAGTCCTGAACACAACCATGGCCCTACTCCTTGCTCTCCCACCATCTTCACTATCTCCAAGTCAAGAAATGAGGGATCTCAATGCTTGACAGGGAAGTGTTTTCTGGGCATATTATGCTTCTGGTGATGGGTGTTTCTGATTCATTCTGTCTCATGGGTTGCAGTCATTTGAAGGCTTGACTGATACTTGTGCATCCACCTCTAAGGAGGCTCAAGGTGGTGCTGTCAGTTGGCAGGAGCATTCAGTACTTTATCTTCCAGGCCTCTGCACAACCTGCCTGAGTATCTTCAGAGTGTGGGGGCTGACTTCCTTCATAATGAGCAATAGGAAAAACCAGAGATCAAGGAGGAAGTAGCATTTCTTATATTTCTTATATTATATTCTTGGAAGCCACTTTCAGAGAATCTTATTAGGACTCTGTTAAATGAATAGGATAGAGCTGAGCTTTATTCATTGTAGAAGGATCTCCACAAGGAATAAGCAGGGATCACTTGTAGCATCTCAAGACTGGTACACTAGAAATTCATAAGTTTTATCATCTGATTAACTATTTTGTCCATTGCCTTATTTTTATTTCTATATACAGAAAATGCTCATTAGCATTTTGTACTCTTTTGAATGGCATGCTGTCTGTTTTATTGTATAACCCACTTTTTCTTTACTCAATATTATGTTTTTGAGATTTACATTGGTATAGGTCTGATTTCTTCATTATTTTGTGAGTATATGCCAATTTTCTTTATTTTTCCCCTATTAATGGTCATTTAGATTGTCTCCAACTTTTGCTCTTATAACAATGAAAATCTTTGTGCCTGCCCTAGGATAAATAATGAGAAGAGAAGTTGCTGGTAGTAGAATCTGTGTATCTAATTTTCAATTGCCCCTTAGAATAGTCACATTGACTTCACTGCTATCTCCACAGAGTAGAGATGTTTCCATTTCTCTTCAATATAACCACTCACCCTGTTGCCAGGCATTTAATTTTTGCAAATCTGAAAGATAAAGAAATATTTTCATTAATTCTAATTGTGGTTAAAAACCACATCAAATTTCCCAACATAGCCATCTTTAATGTGACCAGTTTGTAGTGTTAACTATATTCACATTGTTGTGGAACAGATCTCTAGAAATTCTTCCTCTTACAAAACTGAGACCCCCATTCATTCAAAAGCTGTCAATTTGCCTTCTCCTCCATTCCCTGGCTGCTACAATCCTTTCTGTTGTAGGAATTTGACTACTTAAGACACATACAGATGTCTATATAGTACATAGTGGTATTTTTGCATCTGGCTTTTTTTCTCTCAGCATAGTGACCTCTGTGTACATCTAAATTGTGGTTATGACAGGATTTCCTCTTTTCTGAGGTTACATAATGTTTTATTGTTTGTATATACCACATTTTCTTTCCTTATTTTTCCATAGGTGGAAATTTGTGTTGTTTCCATACCTCGACTATTGTGGAAAATGAAGCAGCAAGTTTTCTAGCAGAAAATCAGCACCAGAAAATCAGGGCTGG
Organism: Spermophilus citellus; assembly: GCF_964194105.1. Taxonomy (NCBI): domain Eukaryota; kingdom Metazoa; phylum Chordata; class Mammalia; order Rodentia; family Sciuridae; genus Spermophilus; species Spermophilus citellus. The sequence goes on along the minus strand of NW_027672867.1, from coordinate 87,514 downwards.
TTAACTGGAAGGTGCCTGGAGTGGACTGTGTGGACCACCACTATTTACGAGTCCAGCAGTCTTAGGCCTTGCAACTGTAGCCTTCTGAGTTAGTGACAGAGGGCAAGGAGGTCACTGTCCAGAGGCTGGTGAGGGCTTACAGAGCAGTAGTTTGAGGTCTTGGGTTCTCTTCTACAACCCCACACCACCTTGATGAAACAGAGAGAAAAGAATTCTGAAACAATGAAGTCTTTTGGTGAACAATTTTTCAAACCAAGAGAACATGGGTCATGAAGCAGCCATTTGCAGGCAAGTTCTAGTTGCTCACAACAGAGGGTTGAGTCTGGGAGGAATACTGAAGGAGTCACAGACCTCCAGAAGCAGCTTAGCTCCACAAACCTAAGCTGCAGGGAGAGCGTGCTTATGATGGGTCCTTCCATGGCAGATAATGCCTTCCTCCAGGTCTCCCAGACAAACAAAGTGCAAGGCACCATGGAAATACACACTGTCTCTGGGCCTCAGCATCTTCACTTTTCCAATGAGAAAAAGGTCACCTCCCCATGTTAACAGGATGGATGAGGGGCAGAGCCATGAAGCAGGTTGGCAAAGGTCACAGTCTAGACAGGGAACCTTCATGCTCATCTTCCCTTTTATAATGCTGGCTTTTCATGGACAGTTCCCATGGACAGTTCTGCCTGGAGCCAGCTGGGACCAGGGTGTGGACTCAATGACTGGAAAGTGATTGACAAGCCGCATTTTAATGCTCAAATTGTATCATGTCACCAGGAGGTGTTTATGGATACTTAGTTGATTGATTGAATGAATGAATGAATGAATGATTAAATCAGGGTCTATGGGAGTCATGGAAATCAATGATGTCAAGTGATGTCAAGTGGGATTGCCTAAGTAGCAAAGGCAGTCATTTTTCAATCTCCTTTTGAATGTCACCTTCTGCAGGAGGACTCCCCCCTGATACCCTCATCAGGTTTAAGTGCCTACTCTGTGCTCTTCTCTACCCACCCCCACATAATAGATGGTTCATTGTGTTTTTCACTTGATCTTGAGTTCTTAGAGACAAAGTTACATCTCATAGAATCTTCTTGCATCCATAACACAGGGTCTGGGAAAAGGAAACAAGAAGAACCATTTTTGAATGTTTTCAGGTACCAGGCATTGTGCTAAGTGCTTTAGCTACCAATATGCTTGGCTACCTGAATATCAGGTTCCACGGTGATATTATCATGCCATTGTGCAGGTAAGAACACTGAGGCTCAAAGGAGGTAAGAAGCTGATGTTTCTTCCTGCTTTCTTCACTCTACCACTAAGCTACATCTCCAGCCCTTTTGAAAAGCATTTATATTGAGATATGGCCTCACTAAGTTGCATAGGCTAAATTTAAACTTGCCATCCTCCTAGCCCAGCCTTCCAAGTACCTGGGAACACAGGCATGTGCCACCTCATCTGCCCGGGGCTCTCCCTTAAAGCAGATAAATTTTCTCTTACCATTGTCTCTAGCAAGCTTCCCCAAAATATCCTGGGCTCTAATGGGCTTTGGCTTATGAGAGGCCAGTGTTCTGGGGTAGAAATACTAGCTGCTTTAAGTAGAAAGGGTGGTGCACTAGAGGATGTTAGGCATCCCAATGAATCATTGATAGGGCTGGAGAAAAGAACTTGAGGCTAAGCTTCAAAGGAAAATGCCCCAAACCACATGCAGTCTTGACCACATGAACTAATGACTGCTTCTCCCTTGCTTCCCTTGAGTGCCACATGCCAGGAGCCTTCCCTTGCTTCAACTCCTGCTGCTGTCAGCCCAGTGCTGCTTACCCTAATGGTCCAGAATTATCAGATTAAATGAGTTAGTGAGTGGACAGCACTTGGAGCTGTGCTAGGCACCTTGTAGCTGCCCCTTTGATGTGATTTCACCTCCTTACCCACTCTTTCTGCTGGTGGATTGGGTTGAGTTGATATGGAGAAGGGAACTCATATGCTCTGGATCATATAGCAGAATTATTTCCTGGAGAGTGAACTATCTTGGAGGGTGAGTATACCTGCATTTTCTAACAGACATAACTCTCATGTAAGCTGCTGTAGCCAGGAAGACTCCAACAAAGGGTAAACTGAACCTTAAAGGCTCATGATTTTACAAAACCTGACCCAGAAGAAGTAGACTATGCTGTCTTGTGGAACAGAATCAAACTCAGACTCAGGTTCAAATTCTGACTAACTATGAACACTTATGCTAGTTTCTTCATCTCCAGGACTGGAAGAATATATACTTTCAAGAAATTTTAGCTCCTCTCCTTTAGAAACAATTATTACGATTTCCCCTGGGAAGAAGTTCCATGTGTCTTCTCCCTAACATCATGTATATTTTATGTCCTCTATGCCATTCCATCGTACTTTGTATCAGCAAAATGTTACTCAAGGACACTACAGAATTCAATACAGTCTCATGGTTTTCTGGGTCCTGCCAAAGAAATATCACAGGGAGGCCTTAGGAAATTCATGCAATGAAGCTGAAACATTTTATTTATAACAATTTTATCCAGACGAGGTGTATTGTAGCAGATGACCTCCTAGGCATGTCTCTGTTCACCTTGGTGAACATTGGGGCCAGGGATGTGGTGGGGAGTAAAGACTAGGGCTAAGAGGAAGTGCCCTTTGTGCAAGCATGGAGAGGGCCTGGGGGGTTGTAATGGAGGGCACTGGTATGGACACCAGAGGAGCCCAGATTCCAATGTTGTCTCTTGCCACTTCCTAGCTTTGTGACTTGGAGACCATTGCTTAATCTTGACACTCCAATTTTTCCTATGTGAAATAGGGAGGACGGTAATACCCTCTTAGGGCAGTTGTGAGGATCCAAGGGGTGTCTAAAGATCTCAGCTGCTATGATTACTATTTTTACTACTTTTACTGTGGTCCAAGCTGGGGCTGAGGCTCCCAGGTCCAGGGCCTGGGCAGGCAAATGCGCACAAACACCTGGCGGCCATGTGAGACCAAGGAGCTGCCTAGCACCTGGGTTTTAATCCTTTGGGGTCACGGCGTGGGCGGAGTGGATTCAGGGGCAGGGCTGTGGATAGAAGGTCAGAAGAACAGCTAGTCCTGACCATCAAGCGCCCTTGGCAGTGTAAAGGGGAGGGGCCAAGTTAGTTCCAGGCGAGGTTTGCTCAGTGGTGAGGGCGGAGTAGTGAGGGGAGGACCAAAGTCTCGCGAGATCTCACCACGTTGGCGGTAGTGGCGGCGGAGGAGGCAGCATGAGAGGTGAGCAGCGGGCTGGAGGTGGCGTGGTGGCCCTTGGGGCCTGAGGAGGGTGAGAGCGGCAGAGACCAAGGCCCCTGGCGAGGGGAGCCGGTTGGGCAGGCGGGTGACCAGCGTCTTTGGAGGCAGTCCCCCACGCCCCAAGGCTGCAGCGGCACCGCCTGGTCTGCGCCATCCCAGACCTGTGCACAGTGGGGTAGCTGGGCCAGGGGCCAGTCTTCCTGCCCAGTCAGACCTCAGGATTGGTGCAACCCCGGTCCCGCCTCAGTCTCCCAGGGTGGCGGGGTTGGCAGCTCCACTTTGCTGTGTGCCAGGCACTTGTGCAGGCCATGCTTTGGCTGCACAGAGAGGTGCAGCGCCCTGTCCAAAGTTGTACTGCTGGGACGTGGTGGGATGGGGCTTCCAACACCCATGCAGGCCTGTGCCCCTTCCTTGTATCTGGCTTTACTCCAGCAGTGCTTGCAGCTGGTTCCCTGGGGTCCTGGTGGGGCTTCAGAGGGTGTGTCTGGGACCCACTCTGAAATTGGATGCAGCATGGATGTGAGTTTGTTGGGACAGGATTTTCCATGCCTTTTGTCTGATTCCCAGAAGGTCTTCCACCCCTAAACTATCGTTTTGCCTTGTGTGAGAGAGCAGAGGTGGGATTAGAGTGACCTTCGTGTGCTAGGGGTTGTGTCAGTAGCCCAATGAAAGTGGAATACTGGAGCCCAAGGCTTGCCTCAGGCAAAGGAATCTTTGATTCCCTTTGAAGCAGGTGATTCTAGTCTGGTACAGTTAGTTGTCAACCACAAAATCAAGGCTCCTCTCCTTGGTGTTGAATGTTTAAGGAGCCTACTTTTCTACTGAGCAGTGAGGTTCTTAAATAACAGAACCTGCCTACACACATAAGTGGAAGTGGGTATGATACTTTCACTTACATGTAGAAGAGAAATAAAGGGAGAACAATGTATGGTATGCAGTGCTGTCTCACTTATAACCAGAACTTTCAGCTGTGGTGGAAGACAGCATGCATTCAAGTGCTTGCAGCTGCTGCTAATGAAGAAGTTTGAGTTGGTTAAAAAAAAAAGTATTAGGATCTAGTTGAAACAAGAAAATCAAAGAGGGAGATGAAGATGGAAACTAGGGAGAAAACACTTAGCATTGGGATAATCTTATTTAAGCTAATAAAAAGCAGAGGCTAGATTGAAGTAGGGATGACATGCCAAGGTCAGTTACAGGCTGCCTCAGTCTATCCACAGGTCATACTATGGCCCTTGCATGGATCCCATTTCCCACCATGTTGCAACACATCCTTTGTGTCTTGTGCTTTGAGGTACTGCTACTTGAACAGTTATGAATTCCTTCAGTTACTAGTAATAACAGTAAAATATTAACAAGATTGAAATTTTTGGATTCATTAGGGTGAGATTCATGTGACATCACATACTGTTAGCATATATACTAGTCTATGTATACTTGTTATAATTTTAAATTGATGTTGACTTAATGTGTAGTGTGAAGAAATGAGCACTAATTTTCAATTTCCTTATTCTCCTGAAGCATCCCTTATTATTTTGTCTTACATAATTTGAGGAAAGCTGTGGGGTTTCCTATAAAAACTTTTAAATATTGTGTCTTAAAGAAATGCTCATTTAAAGTGGGCTTGATTAAAACATTTTTAAGATCAAAATTCTTGTGACTAGGATGAATATTGATGATACAGATCCATCCCACCCAAGCATTGTGTGAAACCTAGATCCTGGCCCCAAAACATTAGATGCCCCAGGGTGTCCCCCAAACTCTTTGATAACTTTTTTTCTGGGAAAATTATCATTTTTTCTGAAGTGTCTGACATATAACAAAAACATGGTCTTGGTTAGTGACACTTTTGTCAATTATTCTAGAATCTTGGGAGGCAAGGTTATTTCCTGTCATAAAATTTTGTCTGTGTTTGATGGGACTTCACATTAGAAATGTTGACAACTAAACACTAGAATTATTTCATCAGTTTGATGTGAGAAAAGAGTTGGGAAGTGACAGCAGTGTGTATGATAGCAGGTCTGATTTGAGTAGAATATTCATTTGTGTTATCACTTAGGGGCTGGGATACTTATAGGGATTGGATTGATCCCATAGGCAATCTACCACTGAATTCCAGCCCTTTTCCCCCTTCTTGAAATGGGATCTTCTGAAGCTGTTGAAGCAATCTCAAACTTGGGATCCTTCTGCTTCAGCCTCCCAGATTTTTGGGATTACAAGCAAGCAGCAACATGCCCAGCTGTAATAACTTTTAAAATAACCCTTTGTACTTACTGGTGTTCATATTAGCAAATTTGGGAAATGTACATAAATGTACATATACCAGTCTTCATGGTATGACTCATTACAAATTATCTTTTCATTTGAAACACTGCTAGTTATGATAGAGAAAAATTAAAATAAAGTTTAGCTTAAACTAGCTAAAGTGTAACAAAATTTTTTTCAACTTGTTTAACTCTAAAAAGGAAATTTATTTTGATTTTTTAAAAATCTTGTAAGGTGTTTTTTGCTTATTACTATTGAAACGTGCTATGAAAACAAACATTTAAGTAAAGACTTATTGGAAGAGGATACATTTTCAGTTGTCTAGAGATATATATTGAATCTCTTTAACATGAGAAGTCAGCCAAGTTGAAAATAATATTTTTATTATTTTGAGCAAGTAAAATGTTCCAGAGTAAAAGAAGTCAGTACTGTTAAAAATACTGTTAAAAATCATTCCTTTTTTTTCATATTCACATGTTCCTAAGTAAACTAAATAAATAGCAAATTACAATGATTTTGAAAATGTTTCAGTTTCTAAGCATAGAGGATGTGTTTTCAATGGACAAAACACGCTTGCCTTTATGGTGTTTTACATTTGAGAGACATAAGAGTTAGCTAGGAGGAAAACAAATAATTTACCCTACAATTCTATGGTTTATAATTAAGGAATTTCATTGATTTTTAAGATGCACATCTGAGATGGATGGAATCCTAAAATTGGCATGTTGTAACCACATGGCAGTTTTTCTTCTGAGTGGTACTTAGAATGAGAATGTTCTAGTGTCTTAAAGGTGATGGCATCTCAGAGGCAGTAAAATAGGAAATATATAAAAATGTCAATTTATTGGTTAATTTTTAGCACCAAAAACTATTCAACGGTGACTTACAAAATGAAGATACACATTTCTTTATCCTTTTTTTTTGGGGGGGGGGGAGGTGGTGAGTACCAGGGATTGAACTCAGGGGCATAGAGCCACATCCACAGCCCTATTTTATATTTTATTTAGAGATAGGGTCTCACTGAGTTGCTTAGTGCCTCACTGTTGCTGAGGCTGGCTTTGAATTTGAGATTCTCTTGTCTCAGCCTCCAGAGCTGCTGGGATTATAGGCATGTGCCACTACATTTGACTTCTAAATACTTCTGTCTAAACTAGAATTCTTTACTCAGAAGATTCTATAGAGATCTTTCTCCTCATGTAAAACAAATGAAGGACCAGCTTTCATAAACATGAGTACCTTTTTTTTTGAAAAGTGTTTGAGGGAAACAAACTTCTTGGTGCTTTTTCATGGAGAGCACATGGTGGGCAGTTAATGCATTTGAGGTTAAGTTGTTGAGAAAACACAAGCAGAATTTATGAAATATGGATTATTTTTGTTTCTCCTATTTCTGAAAGATTGTAGGTCCACTTACACTTTTTTAAAGACATCTTTAAGTTTAATTTTGATGATTCACAGTTATTGTTTTTATAAGAATGTATTTGAAAACATTTATTCTCTGTGTACATAGTTTATGTGGGAAAGTTGCTCCATGATATATTGGCTAGGAAGCCTGTAAAAGGACTTTTTTTCATTTGATACTGAGGACAGATTTCATAAGAAACTCAACCATATGAAGGTTACATACTTTTTTCCCTAGAAGGACTTTAGCTTTGCTTATCCAAGTGTGGTCCTAGGTCCTGGAGCTTGTTTGAAATGCAGACTAGTGCTGTTGTGAACCTGTGGGAAGCACCAGACAACATATGTGACTCTCATGCTTGAGAGTATTACCAGGATTGCTGGACTAGTACAAAGTTTCTGATTCAGTTGTCTGGGTATGAGCCTGAGAATTTTAATTTTAACAAGTTATCACATGATGCTGATGCTACTGCTACAGGAACGATACATGAAGAACCATTTTACTAGAGTGCCCTCATTGTACATTTCTCTCCTCTTTCCCAATTTCTTACTCCTTCAAATAGCTTTTTAAAAAACAGACCATCATATCCTTTAACTTGATTGAAGGGGGAAAAAGCATTCTTTTTTTTTTTTTTTTTTTGCAATGACCATACTAAGATTGCTTTTCAGCATCTAATTTCAGAACAAAAAATCTCTTTAAAGCTTGGTTTTAAGTCTTATTTATAGGTGTCTCTTTCTCTTCTTTCTGTAAGTATTCTTTTTAATGTTTAAAAATTCTTTTAACATAGATAACATATTTTTATGGTTCAAAAGTTAAAATGACACAGGCATGCTTGGGAAAATCTGATTTCCAACAGATTTCCCCCCCCCCTTCACTCCTCTTTCTTAGATAACCTCTTTTAATTTATTCCTCATAGATGTCAATTGTTTCCTTTTATAGTAGGAGAAACGCCAGTATACTATATTCTTTTTATATAAAATGTGGCTTACTATGTTACTAATTATGTTGCATGGCTTTTTCTTTATATGCTCTTGAGATATTTTTCTTTTAGTATTTATTTAGAAAGAATATAATATTTGTTTATAGAAAACACTTTTTTAACAACAGCTTTGTTTAAACAGCATCTATTAAGTACCTTGTTTATTTCACCAGCCCCCTTGGTGGGTATTTGGGTCATCTCTATGTTTATCACAGACCATACTGTGGTGAAACAGCTTGTATACATATCATTTTATACATGTGCAGGTACATCTGTGGGATACATTCCTAGAAGTGGGATCACTGCACCAGTGGGCATTGCATTTATAATTTTGTTAAATACTTCCTTTCTTAAGTATTGCACCATTTTGAACTCCCACAAGTACAGTTTCTCCTGTTATCCATGGAGGATTGGTTGTTTGTGGATACTGAAATTCAAGGATGCTTGAGTCTCTTTCATAAAAAGGCTTAGTATTTGCATGTAACTTATGCACATCCTCCACATACTTTTAAATTATCTTTAGATTTCATAGAATACCTAATACAATGTAAATGCCATGTAAATAGTTATTATTGTTTAGGAACTATTGACAAGGAAAATAGTTGGTATGTGTTCAGTATGACAATTTTTAAAAAAATATTTTCACCTATGATTGTCAAATCCAGTCTGGATGCCACAGATACAAGAGGGCAGATTGCAGTGTATGAGAGAGTTCCTATTTTCCTGGCGCCTTTCCAATGTACTATGTTTACAACCCTTGAATTTGTTAACAGTTTGATAGATGAGAATTATCAATATAGAGTAGTTTTAATGTGCATTGCTATCATTATTAATGAGGCTGAGCATTAAAAACTAGTTGTATTTCTTTTACTGTGAATTCTCTGTTCATGTGTTTTGCACGTTTTTGTTTTGGATTCCTTTTTTTTCCCCTTCTCAATTTCTAGAAATTTATAAATTGGAGAGATTAGTCTTGTGAGATATAAATTGTAGTTTTCCCCAGATTTTGACTTATATTTCATTTACCTTCACATATTTTAATATACAGAAGTCTTACATTTTTTATTCTTTTAATTTCACAATTTATATTACTTATTATGGTATCTGGATTTTAAGTCACTGAAACACTTCCAAGTTTTTTAGAATTTGCCTATGGTTTTTTTAAGTACTTTTATGGCATCATTTTTACATTTAAATGTTCAAACTAGGATTTATTCTGGTGTTCAGAATGATGTGTAAGTTCAAATTTATCTTTTTCTGTGTGCCTGTTATTTTCATCTGTTGGTTTTAGAGCCCTTCTTTGAACACTCTTATTGTATTGTTAACTTTTGGATGTACTGGAGTATCTCTGGGTTTGTATGCTATTAGTCTTTTTCTTCATGTACCAGTATCACATTATTTGTTTATAAAAGCTTTAATATCTTTTAAAACTAACTATTTTCCCCTTCTTGCTTTTCATATTCCTGGCAATTCTTGCTTGTTTATCTTTTCATGAGTACTTTAGAGCTGTTTTGTCTAGTTCCAGAAAAACAAAAATGTAAAAGAAATAAAAATCAGATTAAATGTATACATTTAAAATCTATTTAACTTCTCCAAACTTCAGTTTCCTAATTTGTGAGAAGAAGAATACTGTCTTTATAAGAATATTGGTAAAATTAAAGGCGAAAATGTGTGAAACTCATCACTGTCTCTTCTACCACCACCATGTGGTGAGGGGGTGGTTCTTTTTCCTGCTGGTACTTCTCTCACTTTTAAAGAGAGAAAGAAAAGAAAGACAATAAAGAGATATTGGAGTTGAAGTTAAAGCTAAAATATTTCTCTGTTTTCAGTTTGAAGATAATCAGTGCATTTCAGAAAGGGCACAAACAGTCTTTTCTTCAAGGCCCTCCTGTTTATTGCTGTCTTGTGTGCACCATAATAACAGTGCTAATCACCATTCCCTATGATACCATCCTTTCCACCAGAATCTTCTACACCTAATTCTGCCACTTAAGATATGTTATACCCCCAGCCCAGTAAAAACCAGTGTCTGTCACTTCAGGCTGCTTTCCTGTGTTGTGGTGTGAGCCTTGGTAGATAAGACACTCCTTGAGAGAAACTGGGTCTGTTCTGTATAGGAGAGAATTCCAGAACCCAGCAAAATACCTGACAAAGTTCACATTGAGATGTTTGTTGAACAAACAAATGAAGAATTCACTTTGGACTTCCGTCTTACATGTCTGGGTAGCTCCTCTCACCCATTACACATTAGTCTTTGTAGAATACAAAGACTATGCATCTTTTCAATAAGAGTTATAAGAAATAAAATAAATAATAGGGGTGGATGTGGTGAGTGGCAGATATTTTAATTATGTGAGAGGCTATAATGTTAAACATTGAAAGTTTTTCCAAGAACTATTTTAGAGCCTCTGATGTGGATTATCCTTCATATTCCTTAGAAATCTTCCTTATGGGCATTGTTATTGTACATATAAGGAACAGACTCAAAGAGGGGGGCTGACATGACTTGCCCTTGGTCACAGGCAAGTGGGAGAGGCAGGGTCCAGGAGCAGGAGATGAGTGTGCCATGGTGCACCAGACATATGCACTGAATGCAATCATTTACATAGGTTAGATTTGTAATAGTGCCCAACTTTACTTACCAATTGTCCTATTCTGTTAACTTCTGTTTTGTTCTGATTGATCTCAGATGTTTACATTCTCCAGGAGGCTGTTTCTAACTGCCTTTGATGCTGGCATGTGTTTGATAGAAAATAATCTTTACTTTTCTATTTTTAGGTTTCTAATGAAGGTGATAAGAAAAAATGTAAGGCAGGAAAATATTTAAATATTTTTACTGTGCTAAGTATTTTATGATTTTACATTTTAAAAATTCTTTAATTATTATTTGTTTAGTCTGGTTCATTAAGGTGTAAAGGGATATTGTTTTAGGAGTGTTTGAGTTCATAGAACCTATGGGTGGTAAGGTGAATGCCAGGAATATGGGCTGTTTGAATAATGATGTTTGCCTTTCTCTATCTCTTGGACTCTAATATTTTAACTTCTATAATCTTGTCATTTTAAAGTGTGGTTTTGAGAAGGAGATCCTGTATTACATCTACTTGCAACATTCAATGAATTCTTTTCTTTTTTTTTGTCAAACTATTTTATTGATTGTTTAAAGCATTACATAGCTCATGATATATCATCTTTCATACATTTGACTCAAATTGTGTTTTGAACTCCCATTTTCACCCCAAATACAGATTGCAGAATCACATCTGTTACATATTCACTTTTTTACATAATGCCATATTAGTGACTGTTGTATTCTGCTACCTTTCCTATCCCCTACTATCCCCCTCCCCTCCCCTCCCCTCCCATCATCCCTCTCTACCTCCCCTGCTGTTGTTCAATTCTCTCCCTTTTTTTAAAAATAGGAAGTTGAAAGTATTTGAAGTAATTTTGGTGATATAGAGGCACTTCTTCATCTTAAAAGTTTGTTGTGATTTTTTATTATAATAACTAGAAAAATTTCTACCCATATAAAACAACATAATGACAAAAGTAAGTCCTCATCTCCTACACAAAGAAATGGCCACCATTAACACACTTTTGGAAACTTATTGATGTATATGAAAGTATATATAGGGCTTTAAATAAAAATCACTCTCTCTATATATATGAAACTATGTGGTCATTTTTAATGTGTTTAATATATCTCTTTGTGAGTTGAAACTGATGTGCATAATCATCTGTGATCATTTTACTGGCTGTCTAGTTTTTTTTTTCATTTTCTATTTTTAGTTGTCAATGGATCTTTATTTACATGTATGGTGCTGAGAATTAAACCATGTGCTTCACACATGCCAGGAAAGTGCCCTACCACTGAGCTACAACCCTAGCTCTGGCTGTCCATCATTTAGAGGCATCATACTTTATGTATCTACTCCTTTGATAACAATTTAGATTGTTACTTGTTTTTCTTTCTTGTGAATAATGGTATGTTGATGATAGTATACTTATTCATTTATCTTCTTAGAGGTATAACTGCCAGGTCAAACATTACACATTTTAAATATTGATAAATATGGCTAAGTTGTTATCTGTAAAAACTATCCCCTCTCAATTTTAATGAGAATACTATTTTCAAAACCCTTGCTCATACCAAGTTTTGTTAATCTTTTTAATCTTTGATAATCCAATAGAAAAAAAATAACATTTTTGAGGTAAAATTTTTTTTTATTGGTACTGGAGATTGAACCTAGTGGCACTTCACCAGTAAATTAGATTCCCAGAAACTTTTGTTTTATTTTATTTTGAGACAGGGCCTTGCTAAGTTGCTGAGGCTGTCCTTGAACTTTTGATCCTCCTGCCTCAGTCTCCTAAGTTGCTGGGATTACAGGTGTGTTCCACTGTATCCAACTACTGAAGAAAACATTGTGTTATTCAAAGACTTCTTTTATTCAATATTCTTATTAACATAAAGAATTCTCTTCCTTAAGAACACACTTGTGATTCTTATTTGTGAGATATTATTAAGCATTAAATGTAATGAAAATATTTAAACATATTGAGTTGTTTTTAGGTCTTTTGCCTTGATTTTAACTTTTTATTAATATTTGAAAACTTGATGGTTGTGGAATTGGCTCAAGTCATAGCACACAAGCCTGGCATGTATGAGGCACTGGGTTTGATCCTCAGCACCACACAAAAATAAAATAAAGGTATTGTGTCCGCATTAAAACTTTATCCTTTATTTCTCCTATTACCTGCATTTGTTAAAATTTTTATACTACATTTAAATAGATATTAAGACATAATTACATGGCTGGGATTATGGCTCAGTGCTTGGCATGTGTGAGGCACTGTATTAGATCCTCAGCACCACAATCAATCAATCAATCAATCAATCAATAAAGCTATTATGTCCATCTACAACTACCAAAAAAAGACTTTATTACATGTTAAATGGGTTGGATTTTGTGCATTTGAAAAAGTTTCTTCCTATATTAGGCATAAAGCTTAGTTTAGACTGGCATAGTAAGTGATCATTTAATTGGAAAGTTGGGTAGACAGAGAAGTTCAGTTCCTGTGCACAATTTCAGACTTTGTACCCTTTGAGATGGAACAGCTATGCAGTGAGGGTGGTAGTACTGAGCTGCAGTGGGAGGAGAGATGCCAAGTGCTGATGTACAGTGTAGATGAGAGCCACTCAGGGTTTCCTTCTGTAAACTCTGCAACTGACCAGGTCTCTGCAAGGGGCACTGTTAACTCAAAGTCTTATGGGTGGAGTTTTAGAAAAGGGAGGGAAGAGCAGTAGCTTTGGGGCACAAGGTCCACAATGAGCTCAGAGCTTAGTGAAACTCCTTAGGGATATTCCAAAGTTCTGAGAAATCCCCATCCCTCTGAGGAATTCCCTCTCTTCTAACACTGAAAGTTTTTTCCAGTGTGTGGTATGATGCAAATTTGTATGGAGCTACACAGAGTGAGTCTATTCCTACCGAGTCTAGATGGTGTCTTTAAATAGACATCCAGCATGGGAGTATGGCTGAAAACCCTTTCCCCACACCTTATCTATAGCAGTGCAATTGAAATTTCACACAAGCTTTTCCTTCTTTGGTTTGTATAGAGAGGACACCTTGGTGAAGCTTGTGTTTGTGTACGTTAACCCCATGTGTTTTGTTTTAGATATATTTCAGTCTGTTCTAATATTTGAAAATGTTTCAGTCTGAACATTCTAACAGCCATCACTCAAACATTAATTGCTGTCAATGGGAAAGGATATCTTCCCACATCATCTCTTGGTGCATGAAACCATCCCACTTCCTTTTTTTTTTTTTTTTACTTTAAGAACAGATAACAGACACTTGGGAATTATAATCAGATTGTATCATTTTTTTATGGAAAGGTTACCAATTATTGCACTGCAAAATAGTCATTTCTTTCTAATAGAGAGTGTTTCTCCCCATGTCTCTCTTTCTCTCTCAGTTCAGTGCTCTGAAAATACCTCTTAGGTGAAGGAATGCTTTGTGTCATGCCCTGATTTAATATGTTTAAAAGAGACTTTATTGAAAGGTTTTTCAAAAACCTATGTGGGAGGTGGATGAAGGAGAAAGATTATTCATTCAATGTGAAATCTTCATAGATCTTTAGATGTCCACAAGGTAGAAGGATGGCCAATGTTAATCATCCCTACTCTGATATAAGTTCTGAAATGAGTATTTGCCGTGAAGAGTTGTGAAGAGTGAGGATTTTTGTGGTGGGCTGTGGATTGAGCATTGCACTGTGCTCTTTGTGTGCATTACTTCATTTTGTTCTCAATACAACAAGGACTCAGTAAAATTGTGAAGTTTGTCCTTGGGCATGTAGCAAGCATGTTTAAAAAAATAAAAACAAACAAACAAAAAACTATCACTTGAATTCAGTTCTCTCTATCTCTAAGGTCCAGTGCTTTCTAATGCATACAGAAAAGGGTACTGGTAGAAGCTTAGAAAATTATATGTGACTTCAGAGGCTGCAACAGGAAGATAGACAGTATAAGGCCAGCTTCAGCAACTTATTGAGACCCTGTTTTAAAATAAAAAGGTCTGGGGATGTAGCCCAGTGGTAGTACATCTCTGTGTGGTTCAATCCTCAGTTACATTAAAAAAAAAGAAAGAAAGAAAGTTGTTTGAATGTTTTCATGGTTGTAGTCTAGATAATGGAAGTGTTGAAAAGACTGACAATAACTTTATTCTGTCATCACCACTGCCATTATTAATATTATCCTTTTTATTTTTAATGTTCTTCAGCATCAACTAATGAAGTCTAGGAGCATGCCAGGGTGTCTGGCTCATAGGCTTATATAATTTAGCAGCACTCCAAAATGAAAGATTCATGCTGCCAAGTACAAACAGATGCTCTGTGGATTGTTAATTTGGTTATAGGAGAGAATGCTTGTTTTTCCTTGCTATGTGCTAATAAAGAATCTGGAAGATTTTCTTATAAATGTAACAGATTTTGACTTGTTTAAATCCATGTAATTGAAAAGAAATGGGCAGTCCTAATAAACATTTTTTCTTTTGTAGTGTTTGGTTAGTTTTATTCTGTAACCTGCCAGCTAATTGTGAATTGCATGCTCTTTTGTTCTTTGCTCTTTTTACTTTGGATCTGGTTTTATGGTTGGTTGCATTAGGAATTTATTGGTTGGAACACAGATTATTTCCCCATTTGAACAGATTGTGTGTTTTTATGACAGAATATTCTGTCACAGGTAGAGTGATTCAACCAGAACCTTATGCAGAGGTGTTACTATATGACTTTGTGCAACCATTTTAAAAAATAACAGTTTTATTGACATATAATTCACATTACCATCAAGATCACTCCTGAAAAGTGCAATTCACTGAGTTTTAGTATATTCGCATAGTTGTGTGCCTATCTTGCTGTCTAATTCTGAAACACTTTTGTCATCTTCAAAGACCCATACCCTTTAGTCATCACTTTCCACTTACTCTTGCTTCATGTATCTATGAATCTCCTTTTTCTCTTTGTGGATTTACTTGTTCTGGATATGTTATATAATTGTAATCATTCAATATATATAGCCCTTTGTGTCTGGCTTCTTAGCCTATTTTTGAGGTAGCACATATCAGAACTTTATTCCTTTTTTATTGCTAAATTGTGTTCTGTTATATGGATATACTGCAGTTTGTTTATCCATTTATCAGTTGATGGATATTTGCACTTTGTTGTTCTTCTGATCATGCCGCTGTGAATATTTGTGTTTTATAGTTGACTTATGTTTTCTTTGGGTAGATATTTAGGAGTGAAATTTATGGACCATAAGTAACTCTGCCAGACTGTTTTATAAAGTGACTCTACCATTTTATATTCCCATCAGCAATGTTTGAAGATTTCATTTCTCCATATTCTTGCCAACAGTTTGCCATGGTATTTTTCCATAGTAGTCATCCTAATGGGTGTGAAGTGGTATCTCATTGTGGTTTTGATTTGCATTTCCCTGATAACTAATGATATTGAATATCTTCATGTATTTTTTAGCCATTATTTATCTTTGTTAGACAAATGCCCATTCAGATTCTTTGCCCATTTTAAAATTGAACTGTCCTTTTCTTGTTCATTTGTAGTAGTTCTTATGTATTCTGGATATACACAAATGCACTCTTATGAGATATGTGAAGTATAAGATTTTTCTTACTATATTATAGTCTTTTCACTTCTTATGAAGCAAATAGATTTGTTGTTGGAGTCCAATTTACCAGTTTTTTGACTGCTTATGCAGTTTTCTCTGAAATTTTCTATAAGTTAAAAAAAAAAAACCTCATTTCTCAACATCTCCTATTAAAATTTTTTTCTACAGAAACAATGATCATTTCTTTAACTACAAAATAGGTTAGAGAGATTAGAAAATATTTTGTGTTTTCAAATATTTTCATCAAATTTAATGGGTGAAGCCCAAGTTGTCAAACCTGATATCCAGTGTACTTTTTTTTAAATCAGAAAATGTCTTTGAGTGTTCTGCTTAGCTCAGAATGCACATATTATTCTGTAAACATTTATAAATGTCTAATGTATTCTAAGGACTTGACTGGGTCCAGAGATCCAGGGATGCTGGGAACATGGCCCTGTCCTTAAAAAACCAAAGGTCATGTGCCAGGCTACAGATTTCTACAGAGTGTAGTGGCACCAGTGGAGGAGAAGGGTCACTGTCTGGGTGAGAAAGCCTCACAGGGAGTCAGTGTTTTTACTCTGTCTGCAGAGATGTGTGGGTGATCAGAACCTTTTGTTATAGTGTATGATTTTTTTTCTTTCAGATACTTGCTGTTGTGTGTGTTGTGTATCTTGGCACCAGTTATCTATAACAGCAATATTTAGGGATATCGATGTAAGGAAATGTAAATACCAATGTGATGACTTTGATACCTAGAAGCAAGCCTGAAGAAAGCCACTTTTCTTTGACTTCTCCAGGTTTTCAAGAATGGGAACTTCCTACTTACTAATGAATTCAGTGTGGTTTGTGTGTGTATCTGAGTTGCAGCCCAAACCCAAGCAATTCTGGGTAATCAGAGCTAAAATGTGAGTCAAGGAGGAACAGCTATTTGGCTGGAGAGAAGATTGTGTATATAAAGAGGGGTGAGTACTGTTAAGGAATTTAGATCTTTTTTAATAATGGAGAGCCATTGGTAGGTTTGGGTGTATGCAGGGAACATGGTTTCTCCTGTTAACTGTACCACAGATGATGGTTGTGAGGACTAGAGATAGGAGATTTGTGGGGCTGTTGGACTAGTCCAGATGAGAGCCAATGAGGACCTGAGCTAAGGCACAGATGATAGAGGTGGATACACAGACTGGAAATGTTTAGAAGGTGCAAGTTGGGATGTGTGGCTGCAATCAACCATAGTAAATTAAAAGGAGGATTACTGAAGAAGGAAGATTTCTGAAGAAGGATTCAAAGGAATAAAATGCCACCGAAGCCAGCATGATTTGGGGCCCTTGGGGGTAAAAAGTGACAGAGCAGGGGGCCATTCTCAGGCTCTCCCACAAGAGGGACAAAAGAGAGTCTCCTCCCAGCTGTGCTTTTTAAAATCCCAAGAGCACTCTTTTTTTTTTTTTAATTTATATTATTTTCTTTACTTGTTGATGAACTGTATATGTATTTTTTTTTTTTACTTTTATGTGATGCTGAGAATCAAACCCAGTCAGTGCCTTATACATGCTGGGCAAGTGCTCTAACACTGAGCCACAACCACAGCACTCAAGAGCACTCTTAGCCTTGGGTATTGTGGCCCTTGCTCAGGCAGAAGCTTTGCTGGGAGCTTCCTGCCATCATCACTAGCACTCCAAGAAGAGGGGAAGGATTGTGGAGCAGAACCATCTGTTTCTCTTTGGTAATTCAACCTGGCTTGGGCAATTGTTAAGATCTGAAGAGGAAAGTTGAGAATACTTCAGAAGTTTGTGGCCTGTTTAACCTGCAATGACAGCATTTCTGTGCAGGATCAAGGTTCACAAGTGAGTAGACTAGAATGCAGAAAGTAAACAGACTTCACATTTAGACCAGCTTTGTTTGGGATGTGACTGTCCAAATGTTATGTTTTTGTGACTATTCCCCTCTAGAGACTGGTTATTTTCTTTGCTATGACTTTCCAGAGCCTAGCATGGATTTTCAGAGGTACCCTTATCAGCTCCTAGAAAAAGTAATTAAAATTCATTTTATACAGTGAAGCTTATTGAGTTTTTTGTTTTCTGCCTTTTTTTTGTACTAGGAATTGAGCCCACAGTGCTCAAACACTGAGCCACATCCCCAACTGTTTTTTTTTTTTCTTTTAACTTGAGACAGACTTTTGTTAAGTTACTTAGAGCCTCACTAAATTGCTAAGGCTGGGTTTCATCTTGCAGTCCTCCTGCTTCAGGTTTACAAGCCATTGGGATTACAGGTGTGTTCCACCAACCTGGTTGAACAATCTTTCTTAATGGACAAAGAACAGTAGATGCTGTTTAACTGGTTCTTGCTCCTATGCTAGTGAAGTGTGAATTTAAATTTCTTTATGCATCTCAAAGAGAACACAATAGTGTACCATAATTTAAAAAGGGTGGAATTTATGTGGTTTCTGTAAACTCCTTTTCTTGATGTTATCCATTAAACATCAGTGTGTTTAGCAGTTAGTCATTTTTTTAGAAATGTTTTTTTTTAAAGAGAGAGAGAGAGAGAGAGAGAGAATTTTTTAATATTTATTTTTTAGTTCTCGGTGGTGGACACATCTTTGTTGGTATGTGGTGCTGAGGATGGAACCCAGGCCACACGCATGGCAGGAGAGCGTGACTTGAGTCACATCCCCAGCCCAAAATAGAAATTTTTGTCAGAGGACAGTGGAAGGCTAGACTGGCATTACACTGTTACAGCAACAGCATCGTTCAAAAACAAGCATTCTTGGCTGGGGATGTGGCTTGCCTCACATGTGTGAGGCCTTGGGTTTGATACTCAGTTGCACAAACAAATCACTGTTTTATGTTTTCATTAATGAAATACAAAGTCACTTTTGGAGGAATGAAGGATAAATTACTCATTTATATATCTTATTTGTTATAACATGACACGAATCATTTGCTTATGTGATAAACACTGCTACAGTTAAGATCAGAATTGTCTTGAATATTTAATGTCACTTTAAACATGATCAGGATTAATAATAATACTGCTGGTAAGGCCACTCTATAGATGTCATTTTACTAAGGATCTTGATCTTGCCTAAGTTTCCAAGATATAACAATAAAGGCTAGCTGAAAGCCAAAACTTGGAAGATAAATTGATGCACACACCCAGCTCTGCCACTATGTTGTTTCTCCTCAGGGCCAAGGCAAATGGTCAGATTAAGGTGAATTAGAGAAAAATAACTGTACTGAGATTAAATGGGAGTTATTCATGATAGGATGAATCCAATTTCTCTGACAGGTTTGGTCCAATTTGGGGCACTCTTGTTAAAAGGTTCAAGATATACTCTGTGTTGTCAGTAATGGGAAGTAGCTCAGTGACCTTGGACAAGTTATTTAAGGTCAGTTACACTCCACCTTTCTAAAATATTCTCCATTGTAGCATTGTTTTGAGGATGAGCACAGCTGCTGCATATAAACTGGTAAGCACAGTGCCAAGCACATTACGAATTACAAAGATCTTACTCCATGAAACAGTGTTTTTCTTCAAGGTAAAATGCAACAAGAGGGCAGTAATTGACATTGGACATATCATGAGGAACCACAAATTGGCTCTTAGCTTCAATGGAACTCAAGCTGTAGCAGGTATTATTTCACAATTTTAATTAAAATCAGTTTCAGAGGTGAGATGTAAAGTTTCATAATTTTAATTAAAAGTGGTTAAATGTCTTTGCTTTTTTCACCAATTTACCTAAAGAAAACCATTTGCATTTGTGAAACTCCAAAAATCAATAAATAGAAGATGCAATAACTGAATACTATGGTTTGTTTCATCTTTTGTTTAGTGGATATTGCTTCTCCATAGAGATGAGAATACTTGGATATTGTGCTTTCAGAACTCATGTTCTGCATTCCATGTTTACTGAACACTCAGGGTTAGTAGTGTTTAATGTAGATATGAATTTGGGTATGATGTGTTTAGAACACATGCAGAGGAATCATATCAGTCAAAATTTACTAAAAGCTTATTGTTTAGCAAACTCTACCTTTGAGAACACAAAACATGACAGTTCTGAAAAACCTGAAGAAATTTAGAAGAGGAGTGACTTTCTAAGTCAATCAGAAGCACATGCCATCCATAGTTATTGCTAACAAGTGATTTTTATAGATTTTTGTGTACCTGGCATGGGTCCTTGTATTCTTTTTTTAAATTATTCATTAGTTATGATCACTTATACATGACAGTTGAAAATGCTTAAATTCATTGTATACAAATGGAGCAGATGTTGTGTTCTTTTAGAGAAACAACCTTAAAGGATAGTATCATTGCAAGGGAAAAAGATAGTGGAAGATTTACAAATTGATTCCCTTGCTAAGCTGTAAAATGTCTTGTATTTTGTGGCAGAGCTATGGATGATTTTATTTGTGATGAATAATTAAGCTTGTATCTTCTATAAGATATACGAATTTACATTCTTGGTCCAGTTAGCTGAACTAAGTAATGAAGAATATGCTGCTACAGAGTATTATCTTTGATACTAGCTGAATTCACTTAAAACTTCCTATTTGTTTTTGGCATTAAAAAAATCATTTGTGGTCTGTCTTTTCACATCCTTTCATATTTCTAAGCCAGAATGAGCTCTTAGAGCTGGCAGACTTCATACTCACTGTGTGTGGAAGTAATTTGTAATCTTTGTTCTGAGTTCACTTAAGATATGAGAAATACTTGTAATGTTGGAATTAAGCTGTTAGGATACAGTTCTTCAGTCATATTATCATCAAAATTTATTATTTTAACCTTTAATTAGGAGAGTCACTGTTCTTGGCTGTCTGTGGCCTGTTTCCATTGCTATTCTTTCATCATGTGATTTAAGTGTTTCTAAATCTTACAAATTATTCCAAAAGAAGACATGGAATAACTTTGTAGTTCAGTACTGTCCATTCTGCATGAAATCCATCCCTTTCAACAGTGGCATACAGAGGGCACATGTGCAATAAACATTTATTTGAATTAATGAATTGTTTTAGGGCAGCTTGCAAAAGTAATGTTTTCAGTATTCAGTGACTGAGCCTTCAGTACTGGTAATTCAGCTAAACATTCAGACTTCATGTGAAGCCACTAAACAGACAACTGTGCAATCCAGGGAGACCAATTTGTTAACTTTTCTATCCAATAATAATTTACTTTTTTTAAGAGAGTGGGAGAGAGAGACAGAGAGAGAGAGAGACAGACAGAGACAGAGAGAGAGAGAGAGAGAGAATTTTTTAAATATTTATTTTTTAGTTTTTAGTGTACACAATATCTTTATTTTATTTTTATGTGGTGCTGAGGATTGAACCCAGTGCCCCAGGCATGCCAGGCAAGCACGTTACCATTTGAGCCACATCCCCAGCCAGTAATTCACTTTTACAATCTTGTTTATATAGAGTAAATGTCAAAAGAAAAGGTGTATTTGAAGCAGTTACATGAGTAAGTTTGCTACAGTGAAAGATTTTTGGTATGCTGATGGAGAAGGGACAATTTGGGATTTTCAAAAATCCCTAAATATGTGTCAGTTGATTAAACACTCTTGGGCATGCTGTTGTTCAAAGTTGAAAGATTAAATTTAATGATGTTTATACTACTTAAAGTAACTAGAGGCTCCATGTAGTATTCATCAACCTCCCATAGTTAATTTTTTTTTTTTTGCAGAGAAATCTATCCTTTAAATTGTATGAATATCCCCCACCCAAACACAAATAAGACTATTTCCCTGCTAAAAAAAAATATACTAAATGTTACAGCATTCAATTGTGAATGCAAACATGGAGTCAGGTAGATGGAGTTCTTAGTGAGGGTGGCAATAAGCCCTCACATCAATAGCAAATTAGAAACATTGCACACCAGTGTTGTTACATTGTTATTCAACAGAGCCATCATGGGGGACACAAACCAAATATCCCTTGAAAAGAACGATGAGCCATATTGGAATATAGAAACTATAGAACTTTGAAGTCAAAGAATTTATTCTAATTATATATTTTACAAAATGTATGTACACTAGGTTAACTGAAATGTCACAGAAAGAATACTCCAGAATTCTATGAACATGACAACTCTAAACTAAAAAAGAAGCTTTCTGAACAAAAGAGAATAGTTTTGTGATGAGGAGACGGAAATGAGCCCTTGCTTCCTAGGCATTTTTTTTTTGAGATGTAAACTTTGTGGAGATATATTGCATAACAATTTGAATTAATGATACTGAACTGTATATTTAAAATTTTGGAGACAGAAGGTTTTATTTTGTGATTTTGATTACAATGAAAATTATAAGAAAGAGAATTGCAACATTTCTCAAAGCTACATTTAAAATAAATTGGTCTTTATCCTATAAATCAGAACAAGCTCATCAACATATAAATGATGAGCATGCATATAATCTCAGCTAATAGGAAGTCTGAGGCAATTGAATTGCAAATTCAAGACATCCTCAAAAACTTAATGAGAACCTCTCTCCAAATATGAGTGAAAAGGAGCTTGGGGTGTAGTTTAGCATGAGTGTATCACTGCCATCAATCCCCATTACACTTACACATAGAAAACTTCAATTTCTACGTACATGGGCAGAATGAAAAGCCAATCAAGATAAAATACAAAAGTCATGGACAAAAGAGGCTTAATATTTATACAAGCAAGAGCACATATAATATTATTGGCAATACAAACAAGAATCATACATATCTTAGTTTGTGAAGCATTTAACTGATATGAGGAAACCCAGTCCTTAACAGGGAACCTACTGTATAGAATTAAAAAAAAAAAAGAAAAAAAACAAGCAAATTTTAAATATCTACCAATGTATTATTTTACAAATCCTCTAACTCAAATAAAACTTACACCATCTCTTGAAACAGCAGTCTTTGTCCAACTTGACATTCATTCCATGGCAGATAATTTCACAGAAAATCCATTACACATATCAGAAAGAACACTGATAAGGAAATTTTAGTGAAAAATATGTACAAATAAGATGAGAGAAACTGACTTATGATAGTAATGTATTACAATCGGTGGACCTAGAGGTCTCCAGAAATGTGCAAACTTTCCTGCAAATAATGGAAGAAGGGCTGGAGTTGGAGAGTAGTGTTAGAGAGCTTGCCTAGCATGTGTGAGGCCCTGGGTTCAATTCTCAGCACCATATGTGGATAAATAGGAAATTCATTAACAACTAAAAATATTTTTTTAATTATGGAAGAGATGTCAGATAATATTGACACTCACAAGGCAAGGGGACTGTTTTGTTGTTAATTTGAATATATGCAGACATTACTGGAGAAAAAGCAGGATACTACATAATTTTAAAGCACAAAATACAGGACAGGTTTTTCTAATAACAAGAGAAATAATTCAAAGCTTCTCAAAAATATTTTCTGCTGGATAATTTCTCAATGAACCTTTTTAAATATAGGCTTCCTCCCCTACCTCAACTATGTGCTCTGCTATATGCGGGCTACAGGATCTGACATCACTGCATTCCTCTAAGTCAACCATATGTCAAGTTAAAGATATATATCACGCCAAAAAAGGAAAACATTAAGGATGAAAATAAACATCATTAACATTTTCTTGTCAGCAGCAAGAACTACCCCATCTTCTTTATTGAAAGCATAAATCTGCAACACATTCTTGTGGAGAAGTTCCCAAAAGATATACTTCAAGGGAAGAAAACTAAATAATGATAATTAGGAATTTTGAAAGAAAGTCATGCTCACCCACAAAGACTAGGTTGCTGTAGTTCTCCAACATCACTTCTCTATATAAATTCTGCTGAGCAGGATCCAGACATTCCCATTCCTCCTCAGAGAAATCAATAGCCACATCCCCGAATGTCAATGGCTCCTGAAATAAAAATTGTTAGATCAATAGAACATGGACCAAACCATTATTCAGTTTTAACTTGAATTAAGAGTTTGTAGAACAGACTGTCATGTAGGAGAGTGACTTTAATTATGTAATAAGATACTTTCCATTATCTAATTCAAAGGAAAATACATGAGTCCAAAAACAGTGTATATATTCCATATCAGAGTGAAGTGAAGGATATATACCATAACTCAAGCACTGAATAAAAGCCCAACTCCTAACTTTTCTGTCATCAGCGAATGTGAAATTTGGCGGACATTCCAGATGCAAATCAGACTTGTCAAAGATATTCCCTTAAGGTGATTGTGCACAAGGGAGACAAAAAGAGTGGTAAAAAAGCTTTTGAAAACAGTCTGGTTCCTATTCTCTCTGCTTTCTATCCATGAGATAGATTGAGATCCCCAATACAATTACTTTCAAGTATCATCCATGACACATTCCCAATGTGTAAAATATTCATGAAATATTAATGTTTGGAGACATGTAAAGTGACACTTCCACCTCGTGGAAAGACAAACTTGAAATATTTCAAGTTCTATAAGCAGTTCAACGAGTGAATCAATTTGGTACAATAGAATGAACAATGGGTTACAGAAGACTTCAAAGAGGAGATTAAAAAATTCTTAGAGGTAAACAAGAACATAGACACAACGTATCAAAATCTCTTGGACACTATGAAAGCAGTACTAGGAGGAAACTTCATTGCATGGAGTTCATTCCTTAAAAGAAGAAAAAGTCAGTAATTGATCTCATACTACATCTCAGAGCCCTAGAAGAAGAAATCAACAGCAAAAGCATTAGAAAGCAAGAAATAATTGAAATTAGAACTGAAATTTAATTAAAAGAAACTATTAAACCTTGACAAAAAGTTGGTTCTCTGACAGACCCCTAGCTATGCTAATGAAGAGAAGGAGAGAGAAAATTCAAATTACCAGCATAAATGATTAAAAAGGCAGTATCTTAACAGACACCTCAGAAATAGAGAGGATATTTAGAAATTATCTTAAAAATGTATATCCCAATAAAATAGAAGACATTGAAAGCATCAAAAAATTTTGTAAGTCAGATGATATGCCAAGATTGAATCAGGAAGACATACACAATTTAAACAGACCAATATTAAATGATGAAATACAAGATGCCATCAGAAGCTTATCAACCAAGAAAAGCCCAGGCCCTGATGGATACACTGCCGAGTTAAACAAGACCCTTAAAGAAGAAATTCAAAACACCAATATTCTTCAATTTATTTCAGAAAATACAGAAAGAAGCAGCACTTCCAAACTCATTCAATGAGGCCAATATCACCCTGATCCCCAAACCAGGCAGGGACAAATGAAAGAAAGAAAACTTCAGGCCAATATCTCGAATGAACATAGATGCAAAAATTCTGAATAAAATTCTGGCAAATTAAATACAAAACATATTAAAAAGGTCATGCACCAAGATCAAGTGGGGTTTGTCCAGTAATACAGGGTTGGTTCAACATATAGAAATCAATAAAGGTAATTCATCACATCAATAGACTTAAAAATAAGAATCATATTATCATCTCAAGAGACACAGAAAAACCATTTGACAAAATACAGCACCCTTTCATGTTCAAAAAATTAGAAAAACTTGAGACAACAGGAGCATACCTCAACATCATACTGGCTCTCTACATTAAGCCTAAGGCCAACATCATTCTAAAGGGAGAAAAACTAAAGGCAATCCCTCTAAAAACTGGAACAAGAAAGGGGTGCTCTCTCTCACCATTTCTATTCAACATATTTCTTGAAACACTGGCCAGAGCAATTAGACAGATGTAAAAAATTAAAGGAATAACTACAGGAAAAGAACTTAAATTAGACTATTTGCTGAAAATACAATTCTATACCTAGAAGACCCCAAAAGCACCACAAGAAATCTTCTAGAACTAAAAATGAATTCAGCAAAGCAGCAAGATATAAAATTAACACACATTAAAAAAAGGCATTTCTGTATATCAGTGACAAAGCCTCAAGAAGGAAATAAGAAAATCTACCCCATTTACAGTAACTTCAAAAAAAGAAAACATAAGATACTTGAGAATCAACTTAACGAAAGAGGTGAAAGATATATACAATGAAACCTACAGAACCCTAAAGAAATAAATTAAAGAATACCTTAGAAGATGGAAAGATCTACCTTAGTCCTGTATAGGCAGAATAAATATTATCAAAACGACCATACTACCAAAAGCACTACACTGATTTAATCCAATTCTGATCAAAACCCCAATGACATTTCTCATAGAAATAGAAAAAGAAATCATGAAATTTATCTGGAAAAATAAGAATCCCAGAATAGCTAAAGCAATTATAAGCAGGAAGAGCAAAGCAGGTGGTATCACTATACCAGACCTTAAGCTAAACTACAGAACAATAGTAACAAAAACAGCATGATATTGGCACTAAAACAGGCCAGTAGACCAATGGTACAGAATAGAGTACACATAGACTAACTCACAAAATTACAATTATCTTACATTAGACAAAGGTGCCAAGAACATGCATTGGAGAAAAGATTGCCTCTTCAACAAATGGTGCTGGGAAAACTGGAAATCCATTTTCAAAAAAATGAAATTAAAACTCTATCCCTCACCATGCACAAAACTCAACTCAAAGTGGATCAAGGACCTAAAATTTAAACCAGAGACTCTGCATCTAATAGATGAAAAAGTAGGCTGTAATCTTCATCACATGGGGCTAGGCTGCCCCAACTTCCTTAATAAGATACCTATAGCACAAGGATTAAAACCAAAAATAAGCAAATGGGATGGATTCAAATAAAAAATTTTCTTCTCAGAAAAAAAAAAAATCTGAGGTGAACAGAGAGCCTACATCCTGGGAGTAGATTTTTACCCCTCACACATCAGATAGAGAACTAATATCTAGTATATGAAGAACTCAAAATGCTAAGCACCAAAAAAACCCAATAATCCAACCAACAACTTGGCCAAGGACCTGAACAGACACTTCTCAGAAAAGGATGTAGAATCAATCAACAAATATTTTAAAAAAAATGTTCATCATCTCTTGCAATTAGAGAAATGCAAATCAAAACCACTCTAAGATATTATCTCACTCCAGTCAGAATGGTAGCAATCATAAAGACAAACAACAAGTGTTGGCAAGGATGTGGGGGAAAAGGCACACTCATACACTGCTGGTGGGACTGAAAATTGGTGCAAACAACATGGAAAACTGTATAGAGATTCCTTCAAAATCTGGGAATGAAAACACCATTTCACCCAGCTATTCCTCTTCTCAGACTACTCTCAAAGGACTTGAAAACAACATACTACAGGGTCACAGCCATGTCAATGTTTATAAAAGCACAATGCAGAATAGCAAACTGTGGAGCCAACCCAAATGACCTTCAGTGGATGAATGGATAAAAATATGGGGCATATATACACAATGCAATTTTACTCAGCAATAATAAAATCATGGCAATTGCAAGTAAATGGATGGTATTGGAGAAGTGAAGTTAGGCAAACCCCAAAAATAAATGTTGAATGGTTTCTCTGATATAAGGAGGCGGACATAGTGGGGTAGGGAGGGGGAGCATGGGAGGAACAGATGAATTCTACATAAGGCAGAGTTGTTGGAGGGGAGGGGAAGAGGCAGGGGATTAGAAACGATTGTGGAATGTGATAACACCATTATCCAAAGTCCATGTATGAAGACCCAAATTGGTGCCAACATACCTTATATATAACCAGAGATATGAAAAATTGTGATATATATGGGTATTAAGAGTTGTATTGCAGAAAGAAATGAGTACATATATAATGGCATAAATTAGCATGAATATACTTTCTGTACAGAGATACAAAAAATTGAGCTCTATGTGTGTAATAAGAATTGAAATGCATTCCATTGTTGTCGTGTATTTAAAAAAATAAATTTTTAAAAAAGAAAGGTATTGAAACCCATTGGGAAAACTATAAGCCAACACGGCTATATATCTTAAAAACACAGAGCTGGAAGGAAGATGCATTAAAAAAATGAGAAAGCAAGAAAGAATGTGCCCCAAACAAAGATGCTACATTATTAGAATCCATGGTCAGAATAGCAGGATAAATGGGAGAAGATACATAATTTTTTTGAATTAAAGGATGATATGAGAGCAAATACAGGCAGCAAAGGATCATTTTGATAAAGAGCTACATAAGCAAATACAGAAAGCAAAAGTTTCCTTCAATAAGGAGATAGAGACTTTGAAAAAAAAAAAAAAACACAAAACAGAGATCCTTGAAATGAAGGAAACAGTAAACCAAATTAAGAACTCAATAGGAAGCATCTCCAACAGAATAGATCATTTGGAAGACAGAACCTCTGACATTGAAGGCAAAATATATAATCTTGAAAAAAATAAAGTTGACCCCAGTGAAGATGGTAAGAAACCATGAGCAGAAGATTCAAGAATTGTGAGATAATATGAAAAGACCAAATTTAACAACTATTGGGATAGATGAAGGCATAGAGGTCTAAACTACAGTAATGGACAATCTATGGGTGTACCAAAGGTGGGTCTGGAAATATGTCCAATTGGTTTCTCCCTGGATCCCATTTACTGGACAGCTCAACAGAGCTAACATGGCCACAAACATTGTGGCTGCAGAGTTCGTTCCTCCTTGTGTCAAAGTATCTGTTCAGGCCATAGTGTTAGATTCTACAGTTGCCTCCATAATGGTAGTTTCAACATTCAGTCTCTCTGGGCCTTCTTCATCCTCTTCCTCCTTTGTAGCTTTCACTTCCTGCTGGGGGTCAGGGCTGACATCTCTGGATCAATCTTCAGTACCTGAACCTCGGTTCTAGGTCCTCCATGTTTGATAGCACATTCAGGTACCCCAATAGGATGAGACGCACCTTCTGGGAAAACACAAGCATGACCTCTGCCCCATATTATCACTGGATCTGATATTTTCTGTTATTATGTTTGTAAATCTTTCCACAAACCTTGGCTCAAGGGACCAGCTGCAGTAGAAGAAATGAGTCCTTTGGCTGAAGTGTGACTTTCAGAGTCACAATTAAAAAAAATTAAAGCACGATTAAAGTTATTTTGTGGGGCCTTATGATTGTAGCTTAATAGATAAATGAGCTCATTCTACAATGGCTTGACCTTGAGGCTTCTATGGAATACCTGTTTTATGATCAATACAAAATTGATGGCAAAACTGCTGAAAAGAAAAATTAGTATAAGCTGGAGTATTATCAATTTCAATCTGTAAAGGACATCCTAATTCTGCAAAAGTAGCTAGACAGTGAGAAATAACATGCTGAGTATTTTCTCTTACACAGGCAGTGGCAAAAATAAATCTAGAGTAAGTATCAACAATAATATGAACTTAACACTGTTTGCCAAATTGACCAATGTGAGTTACATCCATTTGCTATAACTGATTTGGTAATAAACCATAGGATTAACCCTCATTGGTGAACATAAAATATGTATAAAATATTGTGAGATTTGATGTAGAATTTGACAAGTTTTTCCCCAGGAATTGTAATTTTTTTATGTAAACTAGAAGCATTCTGATGATGTAAAGAATGTGAGGCTTTTGCACAATCATATAAAGACATTTATTCACAAATGGCAATAAGTTTATCAATCTTATTATTACCTGATTCTAAAGGACCTGGAATATTAGAATGTGCCCTTATATGGCTAATGAAACATGGATGGTGACACATTTGAATTGTCTTTTATAAGGTCTGAAACACTCTTGCAATGGTGGGTTCCCAGTAGTTGATGTTTCAATATTTTTTGTGACTCCAACTGCAATATAAACTATCAGAATAAATATGGATTGACTAATTTGCAAAATGAATTAAAGCCCAAATGAAAGCTTAAATTTCTGCTCATTCTGCAGAAGTATATGCTGTCTGCATTATCTCTGTATAAACATGGCTATAGAAACCTGCTTTTCCTGAACTCGATCCATCAGCAAATACTGTTAGATCTCCAACTATTGGTTAAGTACATACAATTTTGGGAAAAATAAATGTAGTCACAAGAGTAAACTGAATAATTTTCTAATGAAGGTAATGGCTTTCCATTTGACCAGGGAAATTAGCAAAAGCTATCTGCCAAGTATTAGAAGATTGCCAAAGCCAATCATGCTCTTGAGTAGAAAAAGGGCCAACATTAATATTAGGCTATGACCCAACTCTCTGCAAAACTCGTGTTCTTCCTTTAGTAACTAACTGAGCAATAAAGCCATGGTATGGAGTTGATGACTTTTGAGGAGAATAAGGTAGGCAAGGCCACTCAATAATTCCCAATTATTGCCATATTGCTCCTGTGGGAGTATGAACAGTGGGAAATGTTAATCAATATATAGGCTCTTGTGGATTAATTCTAGTAAGCTGTGCAGTAATCCTTGCAGATTCAACTTTTGTTATGGCAATCCTTTCTTCTGCCAAAGTTGATGAGAAGGAAGAGAAGGATCTCCCTGTGCAATCTGAAACAAAGAACATAAATCTGCAGTGGCTAGTTTTAAACTAGGTCATAGCCAATGAATATCACCTTGTAACTTTTAGAGATCATGTGCCTTGGGCAATTTAATGTACCTTGGGAAGCTGCAATACTTCCCAAGTTTAAATCTAAATCTCCAGGACTATATAGAATATTCTGCCCGAAAGAGTAGAGTACACATTTTACTCCAGTGTGTAGGAAACATTGTGCAGGACTTCCCATTTAAAATCCATAAAAAATGTTAATAAATTTAAAAGCACTGAAATTAGGACAAGTATCTTTTATAACTACAATGAAATTAGTTAAAAAACATAAAATTTTAAAATTTGCTAACATGTAGCAATTAGACAGTGTATTTTTAGGAAGAAGAAAAAGTAAAAACAAGAAAATAGTTTAGGTGGATAAATAGATGACCCCCAAGTAATTCACAGGTGGCTCCTTGAAAGTCAGTGAGGCCCTACCTCAAAATACAACATAAAAATGGCTGGGGATAGGTCTCAGTGGTAAAGTGCTCCTGGGTAAAACCCCCAGTACAAGTAAAAAAAATAAAAAACAACAAAGAAAACAGCTGGAGGGCTATGCACATGTCAGACAAAATCAGCTGTAACAGAAATTGTTAGATAGAGGCAAGAACATGATATATACTCGCAATTACATATATTAAATTATATATTAAATACATATGCACATTTATGATAAAATTAAAATATATAATACATATCAATAAAGGGGGCAATCTCACAAACTAAGTTATAAATGTATACATGTCAAAAAAACAATGCTCCAAAATATGTGAAGTGAAAACTATCAGGATTAAAGGAAGAAAAATTTCTCCAAAAACGGGTGGATAATTTGTGATATCCCATTTTCAAGAATGAATGAAATGTCTAGCAGAAAGTTCATGTAAAACAAAACAAAATGACTTGAACAACAGTATAACTCTTCTAGGTCTAGAGGACTATATAGAATATTCTGCCCCGAAGAGTAGAATACACATTTTACTCCAGTGTGTAGGAAACATTATGCAGAACTTGCCATTTTAAAGCCATAAAAATGTCAATGAATTTTAAAGCACTGAAATTAGGACAAGTATCTTTTGTAACTACAATGAACTAAAGTTAATAAAACAGAAAATTTAAAAATTTACAAACATGTAGCAATTAGTGAACTCTTTAGGAAGAAGAAAAAGAAAAAAATAGAAACTCGTTTAAATGGATAAAAATGAAAATCAAACATGAAAATGAAAGCAACCATGCCAAAACTGATGAGATGCAGCTAAAGTAGCCCTCAGAAGAAAATTCATAACCACAAAGGCCTACATTATAAAAGAAAAACTGCCCAAACAAATACCTAAATTTACACAGTACTAGACAAAGAGAAGCAAGCTGTAATCAAATTGCACAGAGAATAAATTTTAATAAAGAATAGAACAAGCATAAAACAAATAGACAAAAGAATTAAGAAAACAAACTTGATTGTTCAAAAGATTTACAAAATTGATTGTTCAATTAACCAAGCAAAAAGAGAGAGTACTCAAGTTAATAAATATCAAAAAAAAGTGAGACCACAAAAACAGACTCCACAAAAAAATTAGAAAAATTTAAGGGCATATTATGAACAACTGAATGTGAACAAATTTTTACATAACATCCATCAAAACTGACTTAGTCATAGAAAATCTCAAAAGACTTAATAAGATATTGAATCAGTAAAAAAAACAATAGTAACATCCATATAAGAGCTGGGCATGGTTGGTGTACACCTGTATCCCAGTGACTTGGGAGGCTGAGGCAGGAAGATCGTGAGTTCAAAGCCAGCCTCAGCAAAAGCAAGGTGCTGAGCAACTCAGTGAGACCCGTCTCTAAATAAAATACAAAATAGGGCTGGGGATGTGGCTCGGGGGTCAAGGGCCCTAGAGTTCAATCCCTGGTACCCAACAACAACAAAATTCCATATTAGAAATGTGAAGTGAAACTATCAATCTATATCTGACTCTAAAAACAGATAGATAGCTTTGTGTGAATTAAATCCTAAGGTCTCTATGAAAGAATGATTTAAATAAAAAAGTTCAGCATTTGTGCAGGATATAGCACCAATCAATACAATTTTTGTAGCTGAACAATAAATATTAAAAGCAAAATTACTTTTAAAAATTCCATTTATGGTAGTATCGAATGTTAAATACATAGCAAAAAATTAACAAATATCTCTTGTAAGCAGAAAATACTATAGAAAATGTTTAAAAGAATAAATAGGCATTGACTATTTATTGATAAGATTAATGTTGCTGAAATGGTAAAATGCAAATTAATTTACATATCAATGTAAATCTTACCAAAATTCCCACATGCCATTTTTGAAAAAGATGTAATAATAAGCCTAAAGTGAATATGGAAGTTCAGTCAACCTCAAATACCAAATACGGTTTGTTTGTTTGTTTGTTTTCAATAAAAATATAAAGAACGAAACTGGGAGACTCATACATCCCAATTTTAAAGCTCATTATAAATTTTCAGTACTCAAAGAAACTGGATCCCTATTTCTCACCCTGTTCAAAATCAATTCAAAAGTGGTAAAAGACCTGACTGTGAAACTACAAAATAAACAAGGGAAAGCAATTTAAGACTCTTTTAAGGACAACAAATGTTTTGGACAGAATTTTGAAATCACAAAAAGTAAAAATTAAAAATTCCATTAAACTAAAAAGTTGATGAACAGCAAAGAAAAAAAGGGGGGAGGGAATCCTTATAAAATGGGAGAAAATCTTTGCCAGTATGTGTTTGATACAATCTTCATATTTAGAATATGTAAAGAACAAAAAAAAATCATAACACCAAACAAACAATCAAAAACTAAGTAATGCCATTCAAGTGGGCAAACGAAGTAGACAGTTTTTCAAAAGAAACAAAAAGTTCCAGCAAACATGAAGAAAAATATTCAATATAAGTAGCCTTCAGGAAAATGCAAATAAAAAATACAATGAGGAAGACTGGAGAAATAACTCAGTAGGTAGAGTGCTTGCCTTGCATGTGCAAGGCCCTGGGTTCAGTCCCCAGCACCACAAGAAAAAAAATACATGAGGTATCATCACATCCCAGTAAGAATGGATAAATTAGAAAAGTGACAAACACGATGTGGATGTAGAAAAAAATCAACACTTAGGCACAGGTGTGTGCAAGTAAATTGGGTAGCTGATATGAAAAACTGTGCATATTACTCAAAAAATTAACAATAGCTGGGATCATGGCACATGACTAATCCCATATATTTAAGAAGCTAAAGAAGGAGGATTACAAGTTTAAGGCCAGCTTGTATAAGTTCAAGTTCAAGCAGTGCAAAACTCTGTCTCCAATAAAAAAGAAATATGCTGGAGGCCAGGAATGGTGATAAATGCCTGTAAAGTAGGCAACTTGGGAGACCACAGGAGGACGATCCTGAATTTGCTGCGAGGATAGGAAACTTAATGTAATGCTCCCTCAAAATAAATAATAATAATAATAATAATAATAATAATAATAATAATAATAATATAAGGCACTGTGATGTAGTCTAATTGTCAAATGTTTGCCAAGCACATGAGGCTTTGGTTAAGTCTTTTGTATCTCAACCAAATAATACTAAAATAGAATTACCTTGTGATTCAGGTATCCCACTTGGGAGTATGTAATGAACAAGAATGAAACCTTCATCTGATACCTGGATGCCCATGTTTATTGAGGCACATCCCAATTGAAAAGATATAGAATCACCTAGGAATTGTGTGGCGGATGGATAAAGAAAATATGGCATATATGTATGCATACATCCATAAAAATCAAATCCTGCCACCTGCAACCAATTGTATGAAATTGGAGGGTAGAGTGGTAAAATTAAACAAAACCAGACACATAAGTACAAACACTGCATGCTGTCCCTCGTGTGGGGGAGGCTAAACCTGAATTTAGGCTGGTGATTTTTAAAGGTTAAAGAGTGAAGGTGGGGAATGAGAAAGGGATTTCATCAGTGGATGTGGCATATGTGTTAAAATTCCATGCAGAGACCCTTTATTGTGTATATATAGTACATCTTCATCAAAGCTATTTTGAAAATGTTACTGTAATCAGTACTGAGTCACACTTACAAAATGATTAAATGGAATAATATTCCAGGCATGGTTGTGGATGCCTGTAGTACCAGCAACTCAGGGGACTGAGGAAGGAGAATTGACAATTTGAGGTCACCCTTGGGAATATAGCAAGATATTGTCTCAAAACCAAAGAAATAATGAACTGGGGATAAGTCTCAGTGGTAGAGTGTTTCTAGATTCAAATTAATTACTGCAAAAAGAAATAAGTAAATGGAATATAATTTAGAAATAGATCCTTATATTTATGGAACATGATCTCAAACACTATCTCACACTTTACACAATTAATTTTAAATGGAAGGGGCTGGGGATGTGGCTCAAGCGATAGCGTGCTCGCCTAGCATGCGTGCAGCCCGGGTTCGATCCTCAGCACCACATACAAACTAAGATGTTGTGTGTGCCAAATACTAAAAAAAAATTAAAATTTTAAATGGAAGAAAAGTGTAAATATGAGAATTGGGACTACAAGATTCTTGGGAGAAAACATGTAAAAATCTCATAACCCTGCATTGAACAATGGATTCTTAGAAAAGACAAATTTTCTTTGTTTCTTTTTGGTACCAGGGATTGAACACAGAGGAGCTTAACTACTGAGCAACATTCCCAGCCCTTTTAAAAATTTTACTTAGAGACCAATTGCTAAGTCTGGCTTTGAACATGTGATCCTCCTGCCTCAGCCTCCCAAACTGCTAGGATTATAGGCATGTGCCAAAAGATACTGCTAATAATGCCACATATTTAGAAAGTATCTACAGGATTTTAGATATGAGGTTTATGATGTGGCATAATAAATTTTGTGAAGGGTAAAGAAAAATATATTTATAATTTAGCCAATATGTTTTTTTAAACTATAGACTTCATCTAGACTTCCATATATACTATTTGAAATTTCACTGTCCCCAGTGGGGACTTCTATCTGAAAAACTCCAACCACATTTACCTTGTATAAGTCAAAACTGGACATCCATTTTTCTTAATCTATAGACTTAAATAAAATTGAAATTTCTCAAGAGTAAAGATTACTCCTCTGGAGCCAAATGATCAATAGCATTGTGTGGAATCATATTAGCTGAAGGGCTGTAAAAGAAATATTAACTAATTAACTTCTGACCCCAAATAACATCTGTATACTTGTCGCTTCTTCATGTAGTCATGAATGCATTGTTGAGTCACAAAAAAGAGAAATATAATAATTTTGTGGGCATATTTTTTAGCAAGTTATGAATTATCATGAAAATGGTTCTCATTTTCACCGAACACACAGAAGTATCAACAGAGTCAAGATTAAGCCTATTACATTCAGAAATATGTTTGTTCCTTTAATAATTATTTGTTGGTACAGAAAATTGAACTCTGGGGTGCTTTACCCCTGAGCTACATCTCCAGTGCCTTTGTTCATTTTTAAATTTTACTTTTTTTATTAGTGAATTTCAGTTACACGTAACATTAAGTTTTATTTTGACATGAAATCATACCACTTTTAAATGGGGATTATTCTGAGTGGTGAGATTAAAATAAATACAAATATTATATAGCCATAACCACATCCAAAGTAATGAAAATTTCCTCAACTGTTTTTATGACTTTTATGCTTCTAGCTATTACACAAAGGACTTTGATCCTTTTTTTAATTTTATTTTTGTACATGATGTGAGGTACATATCCAAATACATTTTTTCTTCTTGTGGATATCTAGTCATCTCAGGGGCATTTTTGCTTTAGCTTTCACTCTTGAAAAATATAAGCACTGTGTGTGTGTTTGTGTGTATGTATGTGTGTTTGTGTGTGTATGTAATCCATCTGAACACCAGTTACAAATTGCTGCCCATGCAGGTCAGGAAAATTGCTCCCCACACAGTTACGAAATGCTGCCCCCGACCTGCAAAGTCAGCTTAACTTAAGGGCAGTCCTGTGAATTTCCAGGGACACCAAATAAAACATAGACACACTTTACATTTACACAAGCTTCAGGACTTCTTCTCTGCTCTTGGTCTCAGGCTCACCAAAAGGGAGGGCAAGGGAAAATCACGAGAGGCTGGTGAGAAAATGACCACATTCAGAAGAGAGCTTTTATTGGAGTACACTTGTTCTTAGAAAGTTCTATTCAAAAAAGGCCAGAGGGGGCAGGGTTACAAGGGACACATGAGGCTAAGTCAACCCTCATGAATAATGCCTACGTCTGAAGACCCATCTCTCTATCTAAGCTGGAATAACACCCAAGTCACCACAAATGTAGTGACTGGTCAGAGCCTCCTACTTCAGGACTGGAAGGCATGGGTCATTCAGAAGGGCTTCCCACATATCCGTCCTTCTTTCTTTGAAAAACCAAGTGATGGGTCATTATTTTGATTTCCTGAATTCTTCTTAGAGGGGCACAACATCCTACAATTACAACACAAGAGAGAATAAGTAGCAATGAGAACAATACAAGAATATACCATGCAGAGTGTTTAAGAATGTTTCCAGGGTTAAAGCTGTTTAATTCTTTAAGTATTTGATCAGCTAAAGAAGTAGGATCTGAAAAATGAATCTTACATTTTTGTATCTTGAATCTGATGATGCACCTCCAAAAGATCCAAGCATTATTCTGCCAAATATCCAACAAATGGTTTTGAAGCTTCTTCCAATACCATTAAGAAGCATTGCATTTGGCAGCAGTATCACACACTTACTTATAGCATGACATTTAGGTCTTTCCTTGAATTTCAAAGTGGAAAGTTCATTATTTATATTCATGACAGCAGTCTCTAAGGCATTTAGCTTGGTCGCATTCCTTTCATCAACATTTATTTGATTGTGAAGAGCCTTGGAAGTATTCTGAGCCAAATAATTAAGAAAATTTGCATGTTGAATATTTGAGATATGGCCACCAAAGCTGTCACCATGGAAGCAATTAAAGAAACCAATCGAACAACTCTCACTATTATGAGTCCAAGAGCACACTTAGGTCTCGCTAGCTGGATGTGTATTTGTTGTAAGACTTGAAAAGCAGCATCAGCCTACCATGGCTCTGAAATATTTCCTGGTAATAAGACAAAGGAGGGCTGATGAAGTGTCAATGTTCCTTTTTCCTCTATTATTTCTGGTGAAACAATTAATTAAATTACATTTATGACATGTAACAAGACATCTATCATTTCCCTTTTAACTTTTACATTTCCTGTAATTAAAACATAAGGAGATTGAATACAGGCCCATAAGCTGTAGCAA
This sequence comes from Spermophilus citellus, assembly GCF_964194105.1. Classification (NCBI taxonomy): domain Eukaryota; kingdom Metazoa; phylum Chordata; class Mammalia; order Rodentia; family Sciuridae; genus Spermophilus; species Spermophilus citellus. The sequence continues at coordinate 49,743 of NW_027672867.1, read as the reverse complement.
GAACCTTCCTGTTACAGTTCTTGCCTACAAAGTCTGGTAAAGCTTTGTCAGTAAAATGTAAGAATTCTGAGGCAGCAATTAAGTGCCAAACATCTTTCTGTATGCCACCTTCCCTGAAGGTCAGGATGCTACTAACAAATCTTCCAGGATTCATGGCATTACCCTTGCATAACTGCCTTTTGTCAATTTTAGGAGACCAGTCCAAAATATACCGACCATTTCTACACACCTTATGCTGTACTTGAAAAGTACAAATAAAATTTAAAGTTTCTAGGATTAATGATAAAAATGAAAAAGAGATGGAGGGTGCCAGATCTCTAGACTCTGGAATATAAGCAATTAAAAACAGACTTATTTGCAATGACCAAAAAGACAATAAAGGATAAGATGGTAAGTGGTTATCAAATGAAACATTAGATTTGCACATGATTATTGCCCAAGTATTTAACTCATTAGCTAATTCATCAATTTGATTCATAGTATATGGAGTAATAATTTTATTGGGAGAAATTCCAAACACTCCCTTTGCTGTTTTTATTCCTTTGAGTATTATTTGTCCTACAGCCTCAGGATACCTAGTAAGAATAGTGTTAGGAGAATAAGATAAATGTATCCATAATAATGGACCTTCTTGCCAAAATACTCCTGTAGGAATATTTTTTGTTGGTAGTACAATAAATAATAAAGGCAAACTTATATTAATTCTATCCAAATGCATATTTTCCATATATGTTTCAATGATTTTTAATGCCTTTCTTGCTTCAGGCATTAACATTCGGGGTGAATTTGGATCTGATGGACCTTTTAGGATATCAAATAAAGGTCCCAGTTCTCCTGTTGGAATACCTAGATAAGGCCTTATCCAATTTATGTCTCCTAATAACTTTTGAAAGTCATTAAGTGATTTCAGTTGATCTACTCCTATTTGAATTTTTGGTGGACGGACCATGGTTGAGGATAATAGAACTCCTAAATAATTAATTGGAAATTTTAATTGTACTTTGTCTATTGCTATCTCTAGATTATAATTTTTTAATAAATTTGTAAGTGTGGCATAACATTCTAGCAATGTGTTTTTAGCTTTGTGTGCTAATAATATATCATCCATATAGTGAAATATATGTAGTTCAGGATTTTGATTTCTAAGTGGCTGGATTACATTGTTAACATAAATTTGACACATAGTTGGGCTGTTAGCCATCCCTTGAGGGAGTACTTTCCATTCATATCTCTGATCAGGACCTTCATGATTCAGTGCAGGGATAGTAAATGCAAAACGTGGACTATCCTCAGGATGAATTGGAATTGAAAAAAAAAATCTTTAATATCTATAACTAAAACATACCAAGTTTTTGGCAAAGCAGACAATTGACGAATCCCCGATTGAGCAGGTCCCATAATGACCATTTCATTATTAATGGCTCTTAAGTCTTGCAATAATCTTCATTTACCAGATTTCTTTTGGATGACAAAAATGGGAGTACTATGGGGAGATACAGAAGGTTGTATATATCCTTCCGCTAATTGTTGTTTGACCAGATCATGGGCTGCTTGTATCTTTTCTTTAGTCAAGGGCCACTGAGGAACCATACTGGTCTTTCTGATTTCCATGTAATTTTTATTGTCTCAGTGGCCCTTTGTGAAAATCCAACCCATGTCTGTCTGTTCCTTGATCTATTTGTATTGGTGCTGCTATACCTTGTTCTTGTTTTTCTAATCTTTTTCCTTTACTAAAACCTTGTCTAGCCATAATAGTGGGTGCATTTTGATTGATGTTATTTGTTAATGTCAAACCTAATTGATCTAAGACATCTCGTCCCCATAAATTTACGGGAAGATGATCCAATACATATGGCTGTATAGTTCCTTCACATCCTTTAGGATCCTTCCAATCTAATACCATTGCGCTTCTATCATGATTAGTCGCCACTCCTAGGCCTCAAAGCGTTTGAGTGGCTTGTTGTAATGGCCAATGTTTTGGCCATTCTTGACGAGAGATGATGCTAAGGTCTGCACCTGTATCCAGTAGCCCATTAAATTCACGTCCTTGAATATTTAGTTTTAGCATGGGGCGAGAATCTAAATTTAAAGAAAGCATAGCCCAATCTACACCTGTGGAGCCTAATCCCTTGGAACCTCTTACAGCATGACTGGAAAATTTATCATGTAGGCTTGGTATTATTAGTAACTGTGCTATTCTATCTCCTTGTGAAATTACTGATATACCCTTTGGAGAACTGCCTATAATTTTTATTTCACCTTCATAATCGGGATCAATTACCCCAGGACTTATCAAAAGTCCTTTTAGAGTAGAAGAGCTGCGTCCCAATAATAAGCCTACTGTTCCTTTGGGAAGAGGTCCTTTTACCCCTGTGGGAATGATTTGAACTCCAATCTCTGGAGTTAGTACTGATCTGGCGGAGGCGCAGATGTCCAACCCTGCGCTCCCTCTGGTTTGTCTGAAGAGGGATCTGATGGACAATGTGTCCTCGTCACTACCCTGATGGGGTTGCTGGGTTCCTCCAGTGCTCCATATATTTGTGGTTTGGGGCCCCGGAGCATTGGGGCCCCGTGTCCATTTTTTGGCAACGGAGCCCGATGCCTTTGTCCACAATATTGTGGATAAACACCTTGTCCTTGTTTGTTTTTTGATAATGGAGTACCCTCTATGGTGGTTTGAGAATGGCATTCATTAGCCCAATGTAATGGAGTACCCTCTACAGTGGTTTGAGAACGGCATTCATTAGCCCAATGTCTCCCTCTATGGCATCGTGGGCAAATACCCGGTATTCTACTCCTTTGATACCTAGTTTTGTTAAACCCTCCTTTTATGGGGCAATTCCTTTTAAAATGTCCTGTTTGTTGACAATTGTAGCATGTTCTTGGCCTGGTATATAAAGCCTGTTTTACTGCAGCTGCCACAATTTGCCCTTGTTCATTAATGTCTCTGGCATCTAAAGCCTGTTTTACTGCAGCTGCCATGACTTGCTTTTGTTCATTAATGTCTCTACATAATTTAATATATGTGTTTAAATCTTCCTGTTTCCATGGTCTAATGATATCTCTGCACCAACGATTCACTTGGTCATAAGCCAGTTGTTTTATTAATGGCATTGCTTGTTCTGTATTCCCAAAAATTCTGGTAGCTGTTTGAATAAGCCTATCTACAAATTCAGCGTAAGGTTCATTAGCTCCTTGTATTACCTTAGATAATTGACCTTGTAAACCTCCATGTCCTTGTAAAGTCTTCCATGCCCTAATCGCCTCTGCAGCAATTTGTGAGTATACGCCAGGATCATATGCAATTTGTTGCTGCTGATCCTCATAAGGTCCCTTTCCTAACAACATATCTAGATTTCTCTGAGGATAACCAGCTGCTGCATTTCACTTAGCCGTCTCCTTGCAAAATTCCTCATTGGCAACCTTCCATAACAGGTATGGACCTCCATTTAGCACAGCTTTACACATATTAGCCCAATCTGCTGGCGTCATGTTCAAGTTGTTAATGGATTCGACCAAGCTTACAGTGAAGGGTGCTTGAGGACCATAGGTTGTTACAGCCTCTTTTAGCTCCTTTACTGTTTTGAAATTTAAACCCTGGTAAATTCGCTGCCCTCCTACCTCAAATACAGGGCATACTTGAGATCCTGTCTCAGGATCCCAACTATCAACTGCGGGGGTTGGGAGTCTCCTAGCATATGGAGGTGGTGCTGTTGATTGGACACTTATGCCCTCTGGTGATAGAATGCTGTTAGTAGAAGTCTCCTGTAGAGGTGGTGCTGTTGGTTGGACACTTATGCTCTCTGATAGAAAGGTGTTATTAGCAGTCTCCTGTTGTAACTTTTTCCCTGATGGCTTTTTCTGCTCTAAACTTCCTTCCTCTGTCTCACTAGCTTGAAAGACCTTCTCTTTTACTTGAATCTTTTCCTCTTTCTGACTAACTTGAGAGAACTTCTCTTTTACTTGAATCAATATGTCTTCTCCTTCCTCTACCTTTGTCTGAATTGAAGGCTTTGGACTAAGCAAACCAGATACGAGTGTCCACAATTGCAATGTGCCAATTGGCAGAGTCCCTGGGTTGTTCTTTTCTATTCTTTTTAAATCTTCACCATGATGGTTCCATTGTGATATATCTAACAACTCCTCCTTAAAAAGCCATGGGCTACATTGTTGTATTGTATCAATGTATGCCCTAACTGTTCTTGATTTTACTGAGATGCCTCCTTCCTCTAACAATTTACTTAACAGTCTTTCGGTTTGTTTTTTACTAATTCCTGATCCCATATTTCTACTATAATACAACCCAACAAGATAACACCAAACAAAACCGAGACAGAATGAAATAAAATTGGAACCACACAAAATCATTATATCAGCCTTTCTATCCTCCTGAAATGTGTATCCGTCCTTTCTCCCTATCTGTTCCTCAGACGCAAATAGTTTTTCCTCAGATGTGAGCGGTTTTTCTTCCGTCTCACTCATCTCCAGGGACAGGCAAGTTAAAACAAAAATGAAGCAAAACAAAAGAGGAATCTTAGAATGGCTACCCCTCCTCTCGCCCTGCCCTCAGGGGCGAGCAGTTTACTTACCCTCAGTCGCTCCCCGTGCGGGCCACCAAATGCTGCAGTCTGGCTGGGCACAATTCAGGAGCCACTTGTCAAAAGAAACTAACTTTATTTTTAGAACTACAAACGCCAAACAAAACAACTCCTCAGGAAAAACCCCTCAGAGCCCAACTGCCACCACCGGCTTCGCACAAGCCTCTCCCCCACAAGCCTCTCACCCCCACACAACCCTCACCACCTCCCACAATTCTCCTGTTCTTGAGGCTGATTGGCTGGGTCACGTGGGCGGAGCCAAAGAAGTCCCCCAATGAGCAGCTCCGTGGAGGAGCCAATCAGCTAGATGTTGCTGGGGCCGCTGTGAGCCAATCATCAGCTGGCAGTCTGAAGGGCAGAGAAACAGCCCAATGAACATCACCGCAGAAGAGCCAATCAGCTAGATGTTGCTGGGGCTGCTGTGAGCCAATCATCAGCTGGCAGCTGGAAGTTTGCTGGCAGCTGGAAGTTTGCTGGGGCCCCTTTGGCTGTGGCTCTCAAAACACTTCAGCTGAGTTCCCAGCAAATGTGACTGCCATTGGGGTAACGGTTCAGAGACCACATTGCTCCAGTTTTAGATGATTGTGAGGTAAGCCTGGGCAACCGAGTCCACCACTGTCTCAAGAAAGAAAAAAGAGTGGGGGGGCTTGGTGAGGGTGTAGCTCAGTGGTAAAGCAGCCTTGGGTTCAATCCCCTGTGGAGACCAGTGACAGTGATTGGGAGACAAGTGTCTGAGATGGAGGTTTCTAATGATGTAATGGCAGTGGCATACTTGGTGACTAGAAAAGTTTCTATGCGAATGTATAGGATGCCTGGTTGCTATGGCAATGCTCTCTATGGTGGAGACTCTGTTGTGGGAGACTTTTCAGCTTTGACCTTATTCTCAGGCACAAAGTTCCTTGCTAAGTCAACCGCATGGTTCACCAGTTCCACTGGTGAACCTGTCTGTAAGTATCAATACCCAATACCAAATATAATGAAAATTACTAATCCTATCTAATCAACAACTGGTATATATTTTGGCCTCAGATTTGGCCAATATTTTCTGTTTTCTCTATTTCAATAGCATTCTAATGCAAATTGTCCTTATCACTAACAGGATCAAATAAATTTTCAGACTACTCATCAGCTTTTCACAAATGACCTGAGACTCACAGCATCACATTTTTTGCAGGAGCACATCATAAATTGCTGACATCCTCCTCCAAGGTTGCTTGACACACTCCTTAAAGACAAGAAAATCTTACACCTTTTAGACTGCCCTGGACCAGGTGGTAACGTGTTCTTCACTTATCAGTTTCACTTGAGCTCCCCAATGACATCATCTATAAATCAGAGACCTCCATATGGAATTCCTCCACCAAAAGGCTCTCAAAAGACAGGCACGTTTAGCACCTTCATAGACTCCTGCACAAAAAAAAGCTTTCACAAACTCTTTATGATAAGGACATTATGGCCACTTGTGATGACTACCAATTACTGAGGGTTCCTAGAGCAGGAAGCTTCTCCTCATGGACCTTGCTATATTATTATTTTTTAAAACCATAAAATTGATTTTTACTGAAATGGTGAATTTTACAGAGTTCCTGAATTAATAAATCATGCCTGAGAATCCAAAGAAGAAAACAATATAATGGACAAGCCCATCCACCCATCATATGGTTTATTAAAACTTGGTTCCTAATGCATTTTTCTTGGAGGTACTGGGAATTGAACTCAATGGCACTCAACCACTCAGCCACCTCCCAGCCTTCTTTTTTATTTATTATTTGAGTTACTTCTTAGAGACGGTATCACTGAGTTCTTTACTACTTGTTATCCAGGGAGGCCACCTTACAAATCACAACCCTTGGGGTAAGGTTGTGGTTCAGTGGTTGACAATGTGCCTAGCATGTGTGAGGCACTGGGTTTGATCCTTAGAAAAAAAATTATATATATATATATATATATAAATTTTTAAGAAAAATTAAAAGATGGGCTGGGGATGTGACTCAAATAGTAGTGTGCTCACCTGGCATGCGTGGAGTGCTGGGTTTAATCCTCAGCACCACATTAAAAATAAAATAAAGATGTTGTGTCCACTGAAAACTAAAAAAATAAATAAATATTTAAAAATTCTTTCTCTCTTTAAAAAAAAGTGATAAAAATTCACAATCCTCCTGCCTCAGAATCTTGAGCCACTGGTATTTCAGGTGTATGCCACAGCATGTGGGGATTCTCAATAATTTTGCGAATTTCAGAGACTTTCATAAAATTTTAACAATAGTGGAATCTATGCCTGCTGCAAGTCTTTAAAACTTCTAGTACACTGTACCATTAAATAAACCTCTCCATGTTTATCTCAGTTTGTTTCACATAAGCATCACACTACAAAAGTTTGTGAGAAAATGCATTCATGAAGGAAAATATGTGCTTCAAGGTACAAGAGGTTACTTGTTATTATGTTTGGCCCCCAAATTATGTCTTTGGTATGACAAAGAATATTTTAATTCTCATTTAATCATTGTACATTCTCACTATTTGCTCAGCTACAAACCCAAATCCATCAGAAGGTAGCCATCCACCTGCCAGCTCACATGACAACACTATTGTCCAAAAGGGACAGGCAGGTCCTGTCAGGAGATTCTGGAGCCCTCCTAAAAGTGTTGATTCCTGCACTGATGTCCTCACCAAGACTGAACTCCTACAAAGAATGCCCACATCCCAGGACAGCTGCATTCACTCCAGTCCCTCACACTGCCCAGGAGCAAGCCTGCAACTACTACCTTTGGATTTATTACAAAAAAATCCAGACTGCGTCAAGTGCTCACACACCTCTATGCAATATTTCTACTAAATCAAAAACGTAAAACTAGGAAATTGCCACACTGACTTATTAGCTGCAAAGAAAGTTTTTGGAAATCTTGGGAAGCATTCAAAACTATTTTTTAAAGAAGAAGTTTTTCTGGATGGCTTAGGCTGTATTTATCAAAAACAGAAGGGCCACAGTGCACTCTTTTGGCCTTCCACTCCAAATGAACACCAAGACACAGCAAAAGGCTGGAACAGAGATAGTAGTGACAATCAACCCATCTTTGGCATGGTGGCAAACTTCAATATTTGGCCACAAGTATGTAAGGAACTCTTACCAATGATCACACAAGATCCATGATAACTGAATAGGTTGTGGGTGAGGTTTTGCTCAGGAGTCTTTGAATCCTTAGGACAAGTAACTGAATCCTTTAGCCTGAGCAGAAACAGCCCTCTCCACAGCAAGTACTGCACAATACCACCTGATTGGAGGCTGCAGCTTTATTAGTGATGAGGACACATGAGGCTAGACACCCAAGGAATGTTCCAGGAGCACATTGATTAGCTGCAGGGTTCTGAGGGGTATCACTTAATATTTTTTGGATCACTGCTTGGAATTTCATTGATCTTCATTTACATCCAGTGGGACAGGGATGGAGGTTTATATTTTTTGTAGGGGTATACAAAAAGGTGTGTTTTTGTTGTTGTTCTTGTTTTGATTAGTTCACAGAAAGTGCTTTGTGTACCAATTGAAAGATTGGTCAGAGGTCTTCCAAGCTTTGCCACAAAAGCAGAAGTCTGTGTTATAACCCACATTGAGATCTTTGCAAAATCTTTTCCTGACATTCTGTTGAAGGTCTCTTGAGAAGCTTATTTAAGATTATTTTGTGGAGAAGGGAGTGTCACTATATTAGGACATCAGACTGGGATGCTCCTTACCAAGCCTTTGGTCATGTAGTGTGTATTAAGAAAACCATCACACAATTTTTTTCCAGGGCTACTTAGGTACTCCAAAACACAGAGAGAAATCAAGCCTGGGTTTTCTGGCATATTCCACCTAAGTATTATTCATGGGGAGAAAACCTAAGTTGGATGTAATTTTTTTTTGAAAAAAAATTCACCGGTATAAAAGACCTTTAAGAAGGAAGAGATTAGCTGCACTTGTGGAGGAAACACCTGCAGAGCTACATCTGCTGATGTGGTTATCAGTGGGGTAAACACTCACAGCAGCAGCAAACTCACCACCTGAGCTATGGAGCGTTCAGTGCTAGAATGCCTGCCTAGCATGCACAAGGCAGGATTCGGTCCCCAGAACTGGGAAAAGAAAAGAGAAAGCAACTCAAGTATAGGGCAAAATATATTTTGAGAAAGTGCCTCTCTAAACAATATACACAAATGACATTATTTTTTAATGCTCTTTAATGTGCCTCCATACAGCACAATACATGAGCCTTAGAACAAGCACAAGTGACAAGAGTGGTGGTCCCAGAATCATCAACAGATCAATAAGCAATCAAGGAAAAGGAAGAGGCCAGCCGCAGGGTACACAGACACATTCCTATGGTCCCAGCTGCCAGCCTCACCCCATCTCAAAAAATAACAATTAAAAAGACCGTGGAGAAACTCAGTGGTAGCGCACTCCTGGGTGAAATCTGAACAAAGAAAGAGAGGAAAGAAGTTCAGAAGACCCGTTTCACCAATCTGTACCAAAGGCTGGAGTGGAGAGGCCTAAACTAACCTACTCAATATGTAATGAAACATTAGACACAAAAGACTTAAAATACAGGAAAATGGAATCTAACAATAAGAGAGATTTAACCCAGGAAAATGGAATCTAACAATAAGAGAGACTTAACCCAGAAAAACATGTAGCTTTCAAATCTTCATGCTGATGCAATGCTCCTCTCGAACCCAGGGTGGAATTTTGTTACCTCTGAATAGATTAAAAAAAAGAAAGAAAGAAAAAAATAAATGAAGGCACACACACCATTTTCACACACCTACAGTGGTTATCGAAAAATAAATAAATAAAATGAAATAAAATAAAATTTTCCTCAAGTGTGAACAAGTTCAAATGGATCAGAAACAAGCAAAGTTCTCACCACATTTCTACATACAGAGCTTTTCTCCAGTGTGATTTCTTAAATGCTGTTCAAAGGGACCTGGAAAGTTGAAAGTGTTACTGCAATTTTTAAAGATAGAAAAAGGATTTTCACAGATGTGAATTCTTTTATGCTTTTGGAGAAAACTCCGAAAGCTTAATACTGCCCCACATGGCTTATCCTCAGCATTTTCTACAGTATGAGTCCTTTCATACAACTGAACAAAACTAGAATGGCTGAACCCTTTATATTTCTTACTTGCATAGGATTTATTCTTTTTATTCCAAAACAATATTCCCAGGCCTTAGGAAAAAATGAGAAAACTAGAAGATTTCCCACATTTCTCACCTTCACAGGGCTTCTCTGCATGAGTGTTTTCATATATAAGAAAGGAAACAAAGCTGACAGAATGTTGCAAATCCCCCAAATTCAGAGGGTTTGTTTTTCAATGTGAGTGAAATGGCTTTGAAGGCAACAGGGAAAATGGAATGATTTGTGATATTTTTCACATTTAAAGAGTTAATCAGTTGGATGTGGTGGTGTATGCCTTTAATTCCTGAGACTCAAGAGGCTGATTTTGAATAATCAATGTTGGAGGCTAGCCTCAGGACCTTAGGAAGACCCTAAGAAACTCAGCAAGTCCCTGTCTCAAAATAAAAAGTAAACAGGATCTGGAATGTAGCTCAGTGGTAGAGCACCACCAGACTAAATCCCCAGTGGATTGATTGATTGATCGATCTCTCTCTCAAACACACACACACACATACACACAAACACACACACATTTTCAGCAGTGTGAGCCTCTCTTGTCTTTGAGGATGACATGAAATATTGATTTACCATATTTCACATTCAAAGGGTTTTTCTCCAGTAAACTTCCTACATGTATATGCGTGAAACAGTAATAACAGAAGAGTTTACCAATTGTTTTCATGCATACAACTTCTATGCAGTATGTGTTCTTTCACATGTGTGAAGCAGACAAGATGTGGCAAAGGCTTCTACACGTTGTTGACATTCATTGGGCTTCTCTCCAGTATACATTCTTCCATGTCTGTGAAGGTCACTGGATCTAGCAAAGGCTTTGCCACACTGCTTACATTCTTAGGGCTTCTCTCCAGTATGAGTTTGTTCATGTAAGTGAAGGTAAGAGGACTGAGTGAAGGCTTTGCCACACTGCTTACATTTATAGGGCTTCTCTCCAGTATGAGTGTGTTTATGCATCTGAAGGTAAAAGGCAGTAGTGTAGGCTTTTCCACATTGTTGACATTCATAGGGCTTCTCTCAAGTGTGTGTTCTTCCATGTCTGTTAAGCTGATAGGATGTAGCAAAGGCTTTTCCACATTGTTTGCATTCATAAGGCTTCTATCCAGTATGTGTTCTTCCATGCTTATGAAGCTGACGGGATGTAGCAAAGGCTTTGCCACACTGCTTACATACATAGGGCTTCTCTCCAGTATGAGTTCTTTCATGTATGTGAAGGTCACCAGTTCTAGCAAAGGCTTTGCCACACTGCTTACATTCATAGGGCTTCTCTCCAGTATGAGTTCTTTCATGTCTGTGAAGGTCACCAGTTCTAGCAAAGGCTTTGCCACACTGCTTACATTCATAGGGCTTCTCTCCAGTATGAGTTTTTTCATGTGAGTGAAGGTGAGAGGAATGAATAAAGGCTTTCCCACACCACTTACATTCATAGGGCTTCTCTCCAGTATGAGTTCGTCCATGTATCTGAAGCTAAGAGGCAGAAGTAAAGGCTTTTCCACATTGTTCACATTCATAGGGCTTTTCTCCGGTATGCATTCTTCCATGTATGTGAAGATGATGGGATGAAGCAAATGTTTTTCCACATTGTTGACATCCAAAGGGTTTCTTTCTAGTATGTGTTCTTCCATGAATCTGAAGGTAACTAGATCTAGCAAAGGTTTTTCCACACTGCTTACATTCATAGGGCTTCTCTCCAGTGTGTGTTCTTCCATGTCCTTTAAGATGATGGGACCTAGCAAAGGCTTTTCCACATTGTTTGCATTCATAAGGCTTCTCTCCAGTATGTATTCTTCCATGTGCACAAAGCTCAGGGGATGTAGCAAAGGTTTTTCTGCATTGTTTGCATTCATAAGGCTTCTCTCCAGTATGTGTTCTTCCATGTGCACGAAGCTGAGCGGATGTAACAAAGGCTTTTCCGCATTGTTTGCATTCATAAGGCTTCTCTCCATTATGTGTTCTTCCATGTGCACGAAGCTGAGGGGATGTAGGAAAGGCTTTTCCACACTGCTTACATACATAGGGCTTCTCTCCAGTATGAGTTCTTCCATGTGTGTGAAGGTCACCAGATCTAGCAAAGGCTTTTCCACACTGCTTACATACATAGGGCTTCTCTCCAGTATGAGTTCTTCCATGTGAGTGAAGGTCACCAGATCTAGCAAAGGCTTTGCCACACTGCTTACATTCATAGGGCTTCTCTCCAGTGTGAGTTTTCTGATGTATTCTAAGTAATCTGGGATACGCAAAGTCTTTCCCACATACCTTACATTTGAAATGTGCATTCCTTGTGTGTGTGATCCTGTGCTTTTGAAGACTTGTGTGTGAGATAAAGGTTTGACCATCTTGTTTACATTCATAGAGTTTCTCTCCAGAATGAGTTCTTTCATGTCTTCTAAATAAAGAGGAGAAATGAAAGGCTTTCCCACATACCTCACATTGCAAAGGTTTACCTCCACTGTGTGTTATCATGTGTCTTTGAAAACCTGGGAGAGAAGAAGAGGCTTCACCACATTGTTGACATTCATAGGGTTGCAACCCAGTATGAGTTTCTTCATGTCTTTGAATGTCATTGGAACAACTGATGACTTTCCCACATACTTTACTTTCATATGGTCTATCTCCAGTTTGCAACAACATTTGTGTGTGAACACTTTTGAGAGAAACCAGAGATTTCCTATATTGTTTAAATTCACATGGCTTCTCTTCACATTCCTCATGCTTGTAGTATTTGTGTCCAGAGTGAGATGTGATGTGCCTATGAAGGAATGAAGGACATATGAAATCTTTTGCACACATAATGAAGTCACATGGATTTACTCTATTAAAATTTTTCTTTGTTTGATTAAGAATTGGAATCGATTTGAAGGTTTCCCCACACTATTCTGTGGGGAAAGTTTGAAGTTTACCATAGGACTTCTTTGAAGAAGAAGTGACCAGCACATAATTGATACCTAACTCATTCACAGTTTTCTATTTATTGATAGGTCTTTACATTTCTACTAACATCAGGTAAAGGCTAGATTTTCTGACTTGTTAAAGTTGCCTGAAAATAAAGAGATTGAAAGGAAACAATACTTTGCAACACAGCTTCTCTATGGCTATTATTCACATAGTCATATTCACATAGGCAATTTCATAGTACTTTTTGCATGTCAAATACTTTGAAAAGACTGAATACCTGTTACAGATAAGTATATATTTCTGGCAAAAAATATTATAAGAATAAATACATTTCAAATCATGCATACTTCTTTTTTTTCTTTTTTTTTATTTTTTAAAGAGAGAGTGAGAGAGGAGAGAGAGTGAGAGAGAGAGAGAATTTTTAATATTTATTTTTTAGTTCTCAGTGGACACAACATCTTTGTTGGTATGTGGTTCTGAGGATCGAACCCGGGCCGCCCGCATGCCAGGCGTGCGTGCTACCACTTGAGCCACATCCCCAGCCCTATGCATACTTCTTCGGTTGGTTTGCTTTAAAAATTATATGACAGTTCTCAGATTCCCTCACGAATTCCTCTTGTGAGTACAGTTACCTTAGGTTGCTTCCAGAGTTTTCAATCTGATCTTCAGTGGTCTTGTCTTCCCACTTGTTTCCTAAAATGAGAGAACATAACAATCTTTATGAATATTTAGGAGCTAGAAATGCTTTGCCAAATTGTAGGTGCCATTTATGCTTCAATAATTCACCAACTGATTTCCTTTTCACCTTCTACATAAATGACCAAAATAAACATGAGTTCTCTATTTGATTAATTTTAAAATGAACATTATTACCTATAGAAGCCAGGTTTCTGAGGACTTCCAGCATCACATCTCTGTAAAGGTTCTTCTGGGAAGCATCCAGAAAAGCCCACTCCTCGGTGAAGTTCACAGCCACATCCTCAAAGGTCACTGAGATCTAAAATATCCCACAAATGTATAGTGGAGGCCAGGAGAGAATGACAGCATGAGAAATCTGCACTCAACATGCATGATGTTCACGTGATTCCCTGGCCTCCTGATTAATTCCATGATTTGGTCCATCAAATCTTTTCTGCACTCAATTTCTTACACCCATTCCAACACTAGAAATTGGCTACTCAGAAGGCAAACATCATACCCTTCCTTTGGTGAGTTCACAGGAAGTAAGACAGGCTCCCAGATCACTCCTAACTTCTTTAAGGGTTTCACCTCAGTTACATGTCCTAGAAATGTCCTGTGTGGTACAGAGCTAATATAAGCACTTCTGATAGTACTTATCTTTAGAAAAGAAAGGTGATGAGTAGAAAAATGCAGGAATCATGAAACTAAGCATTTGAGAGAGATTCTGCCAACTACAGTGGCTCTCTATACCTACAAAGTTAATATAGGCAACATGGTATTTACTGATGTCTTGTTTCCTCTGAAAGTCTATTGTTCCATACTTAAAGAAATGCCTAGAACCAGCCCCCACTCCCACCCTCCGGGCATGGGGTCACTAAGGAGATTCCTTCATAGACAACATTTAGACAACATTTCACACAGGTGGTCACAATGTGTTAACTGGAGATTAACTCATTCTGTGTGATTACACTAAGAACAACTAGAAGTTTGCAGGTACTTTACTCCAGAACAAATTTAGTCAACTAGCTTACTATTATATGACCAAAACAAACATGAATTCTCTATTTTATTAATTTAATTTATTTATTAATAAACACAACAATTTGCTAATTTCTTGTGGTTACTGTCAAAGCAGAATGGGGTAAGTGGAAAGCTGGCACGTGTCTTAGAAATAACTCTATGACCCAAAAATGTCACCATGGGCTGGAGATGTGGCTCAAGCGGGAGCGCTTGCCTGGCATGCGTGCGGCCCGGGTTCGATCCTCAGCACTACATACAAAGATGTTGTGTCTGCCGAATACTAAAAAATATGTAAAAAAATTCTCTTCTCTCCCTCTAAAAAAACAAAAAACAAAAATGTCACCTTGTCCAAACAACAGCCTTACAAAGTTTTATAACTCTCAAAACAATCTTCTTAATAAACAGCAGGCACTATTTTTCTAAGTCTCACAGCAACAATGAATGTCCAATGATTGTCAAACTCTTCTTAACGGGAGCCAGTTCACTACCATAATGTACAGTCATGAGACACATACCAATGTTGTGCTCAAGAACATTTTGATCAAGGTTGGGCCACATATGCAATGGTTGTCTGGTGAAAGAGATTCATTGTGCCTGTAGCAATGGTGGTGCAAACAAACCTAAGGCAGAAGCTCTTCCAGTGTGTGGTAAAGCAACACGTTTGTAGCCCAGAATTCTGAACTATCCCACACAGTCTGCGTGTGAAAGAGGCCACCATTCACATCTGTAAGCATGCTATGATGTCTGCACAGTGATGGAACAGACAAAAAGAAAATGTCCCTGCCACTTACACAGAAGCATACTCAAGGACTGAAACCATACAGAACCACCCCAAACAATGAAGAACCCACAATTACCCTCAGAGACATCAGCCCAACTCTGTCAGGAAAATGATGCAGACAGGAGGGCTTCATAAACCTTCAACCAAACGGGAAGCACACTGAGGTCTCAGGGTCACAGCAACATTCTAGAGGACATAAAACACACCCCTACAAGTGCACCACCAGTGAAATCCCATGCACCACCAGTGAAATCTCAAAGAACATGAGAGATAAAGCAGAAATCAGATCAGAAGAAACTGAAAAGCCTCCAGGGAAAGGGACATGAAACACAGGGCTCTGAAAAGATACAGGACAAAGAGGTGACTCAAGAGAAAAGGTGACCATTTTGAAAGAAAAAAATGTAAAAGTCCATCATAGGAAATTCATAGAGAACACCAGAGGTGGCGCTGTATTGGTATCTAAGTCATCCAACGCACATTTCAGAAAAGAACAGATAAAAGCAACCAATGAAACTGCCGCTTAAGAAAACCAGAGAAAGAAGAGCAAGGTAAACCTAAATTAACCACAGGTAGGTTGCCGCAGTCTGGCTGGGCACAATTCAGGAGCCACGTGTCAAAAGAAACGAACTTCATTTTTAGAACCACACATGCCAAACAAAAAAGCTCCTCAGGAAAAACCTTCAGAGACCAACTGCCACCACCAGCTTCCCACAAGCCTTTCAACCTCCCCCACTCCTCCTGCTCTTGAGGCCGATTGGCTGGGTCGCATGGGTGGAGCAAAAAAGTCCACCAATGAGCAGCTCCATAGTCCGAAAGGGCGGGAAAACAGCCCAATGAGCATCACCGCAGAGGAGCCAATCAGCTAGAAGTTGCTGGGGCCGCTGTGAGCCAATCATCAGCTGGCAGTCTGAAAGTTTGCTGGGGCCCCTTCGGCTGTGGCTCTCAACATCTCCCCCTCTCTGTTTAAACAACAAGCATGTGGCTTAGGGACCATGCCTGCCTTAGGTTGTCCAATAGTACATATGGTCCTTACCCGTTATCTTAGGTTGATACCATTGCAATTGGATCTTACACGTCACTGACTACCAGTCCAGTATACAGCCACACCTGTGGATAGGTCTTTGTACCAGCGGGGGGGTGAGGTTCTTTGCCTCACCTCTGTTGGCACCCAAATTTTAGCTGAACGATCATGACAAGCAGAAGGGAGGAAGATACACCAAGCCAATTGACGGCTCCTTTTGGAAAAATTGTACCACCAATGACATCATCAGCAAAAATACCCCAACACTACCACAAGTCGCTGCACCAACAGATAGTTCACAATGCATACAGGTGAGTTCACAATGCATATAAGTGATACATAGTCCAGGCAAGTTCTGCAAGCAGTTCAGTGATGGCTATTGCAGAAGCTGTAGATTGGTTTTATCTTTGTCTTCACTGGCACTGGGATGAAGATAGGAATTCTGGCAATAATGGCTAAAGAAAAAATTATGTAACATTCCAGAAGGCACTAAAAGAAAACAATTTTCTTAACAATTTACATTATCTTGAAGAGAATTATTAAATATAATGAAAAGGAAAGGTGAAAGTAAACAAACAGATCTGTTAACCTCCTTTTTTGTTCACATATTAAAACAATTCTCAACAGTTGTTTACCCAATTTAAAATAAACCATTTAAATCACGTGAAAAAAAAAAGAATATTGGATCCATTTTTTCATGAGCGCTCATCATTTATGATATATGGACATACGTACATACAAACATACAACATAAAACACAAGTGTGCACACAACTAATAAAATAATTGTAAAGGCCTTAAAACTTTTTACAGGTGAAATCTCCATTGTAATGTTTAAAAACTCTATAGTCAAAAAATAGAACTGATCAGCAAAACATTAACCTAGGTCTGTATGAGCTCAAAAAACAAAATAGAACTTCATGATGTGGGAAAGGGCAATAATAAAATAGATATTGAAAAAAGCATCCTGGTTCTGTCGCAGATGTAAGGGTAGCCAAACTGGAGTTCTGGATATCAGCTGTTATGGATTTGAGCCAAATCATCTTCTTTTTGGTCTGTAGAAATCGCTTTAGTTAGGGCTGGGGATGTGGCTCAAGCGGTAATGCGCTCGCCTGGCATGCGTGTGGCCCGGGTTTGATCCTCAGCACCACATACAAAAACAAAAGATGTTATGTCCACCGAGAACTAAAAAATAAATATTAAAAAATTCTCTCTCACTCTCTCTCTAAAAAAAAAAGAAATCGCTTTAGATAATCTCTCTGGAATCCAAATCGGCTGCTGTTCTCCCTGTGGAAACACATAAACAGACCCCCCGACTCCAGACAATTACTGGGTCAGGACCTTTCCATTGTCCTGTTAGAATATCCTCCCAAAGTACCTTGGGCTTATGTACATTTTTTGGACACATATGCCTTTCTACAGCACTAAGCCCTGATGAATCCAAATTTTAAAAGTTTAGAGTAAAAAGGGTTATTTTAAGTTTAACTTTGGGGAATATATACCCCTTCCCAATTCCTTCTTTTTGCTTTAATAAGTAGATTTTAATAGTTTGATGAGCTCTTTCAACTATGCCTTGTCCCTGTGGATTGTATGGGATTCCTGCTATATGAGTAATGCCAAATGTTGAGCAAAATTGTTTAAAAGAGGTAGAAGTATAACCAGGAGCATTACCTGGTTTTAACAGTTTTGGAACGCCCATAGTGGCAAAATTTTGTAATCAATGAGCTATAACATCTTCAGTTTTTTCTCCGGCATGAAGGGAGCCCACCAAAAATCCAGAAGAAGTATCAACTGTAACATGCAAATATTTTAATTTTTCAAATTCTGGCAAGTGTGTGACGTCCATCTGCCAAATATGGTTAGGTATCAGTCCTCTAGGATTGACTCCAAGATTAACTTGTGGTAAAAAGGTCACACAATTTTGACATTGTTTTATTATTTGTCTAGCTTGTTCCTTAGTTATTTTAAAATGCTTTTGTAAAGTATTAGCATTGACATGGAACCTTTTATGAAAATTTATAGCTTCTTCTAGTGTAGAGAAAATATGTATGTCATGTGTAGTTTTATCTGCTAAGGGCTCCCGGCAATCCTGTATGTGCCCTGAATGGATCTTTTCTGTCCCAGATTAGACTTTGTATAGTGGAAAGCAAAGAGAAAACAGTAGAGGAAGGGGAAATCCTACCAGCATCTTCAAGGGATACTATAGCATTAACTATATACTGATTATCGGAAAATAAATTAAATACAGAATCTTTAAACATCACAAAAGCTTGTAATACTGCATTAAGCTCTACCTTTTGAGCTGATTGTTTGGGTACTAAAAATGTAAAAGTTTGATCAGGTGTAACTATTGCTGCTGTACCATTATTTGACCCATCAGTGAATATATTTGGAGCATTCATGATAGGTGTTTTTCTTGTCATTTTTGGAAAAATTACAGGATGCAATGACCAAAAAGACAATAAAGGATTAGATGGTAAGTGGTTATCAAATGAAACATTAGATTTGCACATGATTATTGCCCAAGTATTTAACTCATTAGCTAACTCATCAATTTGATTCATAGTATATGGAGTAATAATTTTATTGTGAGAAATTCCAAACACTCCCTTTGCTGCTTTTATTCCTTTGAGAGTATTAAGTGTCCTACAGCCTCAGGATACCTAGTAAGAATAGTGTTAGTAGAATAGGATAAATGTATCCATAATAATGGACCTTCTTGCCAAAATACTCCTGTAGGAATATTTTTTGTTGGTAGGACAATAAATAATAAAGGCAAACTTATATCAATTCTATCCAAATGCATATTTTCCATATATGTTTCAATGATTTTTAATGCCTTTCTTGCTTCAGGCATTAACATTTGGGGTGAATTTAGATCTGATGGACCTTTTAGGATATCAAATAAAGGTCCCAACTCTCCTGTTGGTATACCTAGATAAGGCCTTATCCAATTTATGACTCCTAATAACTTTTGAAAGTCACTAAGTGATTTGAGTTGATCTACTCCTATTTGAAGTTTTGGTGGACAGACCATGGTTGAGGATAATAGAACTCCTAATTAATTGGAAAATTTAATTGTACTTTATTGCGATCTCTAGATTATAATTTTTTAATAAGTTTGTGAGTGTGGCATAACATTCTAGAAATGTGTTCTTATCTTTGTGTGCTAATAATACATCATCCATATAGTGAAATATTTGTAGTTCAGGATTTTGATTTCTAAGTGGCTGGATTACATTGTTAACATAAATTTGACACATAGTAGGGCTGCTAGCCATCCCTTGAGGGAGTACTTTCCACTCATATCTCTGATCAGGACCTTCATGATTCAGTGCAGGGATAGTAAATGCAAAACGTGGACTATCCTCAAGATGAATTGGAATTTAAAAAAACAATCTTTAATATCTATAACTAAAACATACCAAGTTTTTGGCAAAGCAGACAATTGAGGAATCCCCGATTGAGCAGGTTCCATAATAACCATCTCATTATTAATGGCTCTTAAATCTTGCAATAATCTCCATTTACCAGATTTCATTTTGATGACAAAAATGGGAGTATTATGCAGAGATACAGAAGCTTGTATATGTCCTTCCGCTAATTGTTGTTTGACCAGGTCATGAGCTGCTTGTATCTTTCCTTTAGTCAGGGGCCACCGAGGAACCCATACTGGTCTTTCTGATTTCCAAGTAATTTTTATTGTCTCAGTGGCCCTTTCTGAAAAATCCAACCCATGTCTGTCCTTTCCTTGATCTATTTGTATTGGTGCTGCTATACCTTGTTCTTGTTTTTCTAATATTTTTCCTTTCCTAAAACCTTGTCTAGTCATAATAGTGGGTGCATTTTGGTTGATGTTATTTGTTAATGTCAAACCTAATTGATCTAGGACATCTCGTCCCCATAAATTTACGGGAAGATGATCCAATACATATGGCTGTACAGTTCCTTCACATCCTTCAGGATTCTTCCAAACTAATACCATTGCACTTCTATGGGGATTAGTCACCACTCCTAGGCCTCGAAGCATTTGAGTGGCTTGTTGTAATGGCCAATGTTTTGGCCATTCTTGATGAGAGATGATGCTAAGGTCTGCACCTGTATCCAGTAGCCCATTAAATTCATGTCCTTGAATATTTAGTTTTAGCATGGGGCGAGAATCTAAATTTAAAGAAGGCACAGCCCAATCTACACCTGTGGAGCCTAATCCCTTGGAACCTCTTTCTACAGTACGACTGGAAATTTTATCATGTAGGCTGGGTATTATTAGTAACTGTGCTATTCTATCTCCTGGTGAAATTACTGATACACCCTTTGGAGGACTGGCTATAATTTTTATTTCACCTTCATAATCGGGATCAATTACCCCAGGACTTATCATAAATCTTTTTAGAGAAGAAGAGCTGCATCCCAATAATAAGCCTACTGTTCCTTTGGGAAGAGGTCCTTTTACCCCTGTGGGAATGATTTGAACTCCATCTCTGAAGTTAGTACGGATCTGGCGGAGGCGCAGATGTCCAACCCTGCGCTCCCTCTGGTTTGTCTGATGAGGGATCTGATGGAAAATGTGTCCTGGGCACTACCCTGATGGGGTTGCTAGGTTCCTCCAGTGCTCCGTATATTTGTGGTTTTGGGCCCCGGAGCATTGGGTCCCCCTGTCCATTTTTTGACAATGGAGCCCGATGCCTTTCTCCATGATATCATGGATAAACACCTGGTCCTTGTTCATTTTTTGATAATGGAGTACCCTGTATGGTGGTTTGAGAACGGCATTCATTAGCCCAATGTTTCCCTCTATGGCATCATGGGCAAATACCCGGTATTCTACTCCTTTGATACCTAGTTTTGTTAAACCCTCCTCCTATGGGGCAATTCCTTTTAAAATGTCCTGTTTGTTCACAACTGTAGCATGTTCTTGGCCTGGCATCTAAAGCCTGTTTTACTGCAGCTGCCACGACTTGCTCTTGTTCATTAATGTCTCTACATAATTTAATATATGTGTTTAAATCTTCATGTTTCCATGGTCTAATGACTTCTCTGCACCAATGATTTGCTTGCTCATAAGCCAGTTGTTTTATTAATGGCATTGCTTGTTCTGTATTCCCAAAAACTCTGGTAGCTGTTTGAATAAGCCTATCTACAAATTCAGCATAAGGTTATTAGCTCCTTGTATTACCTTAGATAATTGACCTTGTAAACCTCCATGCCCTTGTAATGTCTTCCATGCCCTAACCACATCTGCAGCAATTTGTGTGTATACACCAGGATCATATGCAATTTGTTGCTGCTGATCCTCATAAGGTCCCTTTCCTAACAACATACCTACATTTCTCTGAGGATAACCAGCTGCTGCATTTTGCTAGCCGTCTCCTTGCAAAATTCCTCATTGGCAACCTTCCATAACAGGTATTGTCCTCCATTTAGCACAGCTTTACACATATTAGCCCAATCTGCTGGCGTCATGTTCAAGTTGGTAACGGATTCAACCATGCTTACAGTGAAGGGTGCTTGAGGACCATAGGTTTTTACAGCCTCTTTTAGCTGCTTCACTTTTTTGAAATTTAAAGCATGGTGAATTTGCTGCCCTCCTGCCTCAAATACAGAGCATGTTAATATTTGAGATCCTGTCTCAGGATCCCAACTATCTACTGCGGGGATTGGGGGCCTCCCAGCATATGGAAGTGGCCTTGTTGGTTGGTCACTTACGTCCTCTGGTGATAGAAAGGTATTAGTAGCAGTCTCCTGTAGAGGTGGTGCTGTTGGTTGGACACTTACACCCTCTGGTGATAGAAAGGTGTTAGTAGCAGTCTCCTGTTGTAACTTTCCCCTGATGGCTTTTTCTGCTTTACACTTTCTTTCTCTGACTAGCTTAAGAGGCCTTTGGACAAAGCAAACAAGATACGAACATCCACAATGGCAATGTGCCAACTGGCAGAGTCCCTGGGCTTTTTTCTTCTATTCTTTTTAAATCTTCACCATGATGGTTCCATTGTGATATATTCAACAACTCCTCCTTAAAAAGCCATGGGCTTTTTGTATTGTATCAATGTATGCCCTGACTGCTCTTGATTTTACTGGGATGACTCCTTTTTACTGGGATGCCTCCTTCCTCTAACAATTTACTTAACACTCTTTTGGTTTGTTTTTTACTAATGTCTGATCCCATATTTCTACTATAATACAACCCAACAAGATGACACCAAACAAAACCGAGATAGAATGAAATAAAAATGGAACAACAATAAATCATTATAGCCTTTCTATCCTCATGACATGTGCATCCGTCCTTTCTCCCTATCTGTTCCTCAGACGTAAATATTTTTTCCTCAGATGTGAGCAGTTTTTCTTCAGTCTCACTCATCTCCAGGGACAGGCAACTTAAAACAAAAGTGAAGCAAAACAAAAGAAGAATCTTAAAATGGCTACCCATCTTCTCACCCTGCCCTCAGGGGCAAGCAGTTTACCTTATCACTTACCCTCAGTCGTTCCCCGTGTGGCCCACCAAATGCTGCAGTCTGGCTGGGCACAATTCAGGAGCCACTTGTCTAAAGAAACAAACTTTATTTTTAGAACCACAAAGGACAAACAAAAAAGCTCCTCAGGAAAAACCTTCAGAGTCCAACTGCCTCCACCGGATACCCACAAGCCTCTCAACCTCCCCCACTCCTCCTGCTCTTGAGGCTGATTGGCTGGGTCGCATGGGCGGAGCCAAAAAGTCCCTGAATGAGCAGCTCCGTAGGCTGAAATTGCGGGCAAACAGCCCAATGAGCATCAACACAGAGGAGCCAATCAGCTAGAAGTTGCCGGGGCCGCTGTGAGCCAATCATCAGCTAGCAGTCTGAAAGTTTGCTGGGGCCCCTTCGGCTGTGGCTCTCAACAGTAGGTAACAGAGAAAGTGTTGATGAAACAACACTCAGGAAATCCGCAGTCTGCAAATCAAGTTCTTCATGAACATCAGCATCACTGATTAACTAGCAAAAGGCTAAGAATACAGAGGACAGGGACTGGGGTTGTGGCTCAGTGGAAGAGTGCTTGCCTAGTGCTTCGGAGAAACTGGGTTCAATCCTCACTGCCACATAAAAAGAAAGAAATTAAAAGTGTAAAATATACAATAATATTAAAGAAAAAAACAACGAGGACTGAAAACCTACTAACAGATTTAAAACTGTCATCGTCAACAATGCATTGGGACTTCAAGATTATCATAAATGTGCTTGACACAAGTTAGACAACTTACAGAAACTGGACCATTTCTTTGAGAGAGACAATCTCCTACAACTTACACACAAGGGGAAATACACAAAACAGATGAGCCCATGGCTGCTGAGAAAAACAGAGTCAGTAACTAATTACTTCCCAAAAAGGCAAGGCCAGGCTCCGACATCTCAAACAGGCTTCCATGAGACACATAAGAACTGCCACCAATTTTCTACTTTGTTTCCAGAACATAGAAGCTGAGTTAACACCTCCTAAGTCTTCCTGAGGCATAAGTTACCATATTATCCAAATTAAAGGGATGAAGAAAAGTATTAAATAGAAAAGAAAACTATGAATGATGCTCATAATCATAAATGCAAAATTTAAACATAAATGCAAAAAAAACTGTACAATTAAGTCATCACACTCCAAATGTCTATGCAAATGATGTGAAAATTATGGGCACAGGAACCCTCACTGCAGTGACTACAGCAGCCATATCCAGAACGGCCCAAAACTAGATGCAAGGAAGATGCACATTTCAATACTGAATGGACAAGCTGAAGTTTAACCACACCAAAGAGCATCACCCAGAAAATGAGCTCTGCAGCCTGGAAAGATACAGCACCCTTAAAGGCAGACTGGTAAGTGAGAGAATCCAGTTTGAAATGGCCAAGTGCAGTAAGATTCCAAGTCAAGAACATTCTGGAAAAGACAACATTATAGATGCACTAGCAGAACTGATGGGTGCCAGGGACTTAGGGAGCAGAGAG
Source organism: Spermophilus citellus (assembly GCF_964194105.1). Taxonomy (NCBI): domain Eukaryota; kingdom Metazoa; phylum Chordata; class Mammalia; order Rodentia; family Sciuridae; genus Spermophilus; species Spermophilus citellus. The sequence goes on along the minus strand of NW_027672867.1, from coordinate 25,619 downwards.
GGAGGAAGGAATGAGGAGGAGTGATGAACAGGTGGAACACAGGATTCCCAGAGCAGTGAAACTCTTCTGTATGACATTATCTTGTATACGACGTGACACACACAATCACATCACAAGGAAGAGGAACCCTAAAGTAAAGGATGAACTTTGGCTTATCCTAAATGTTGCTTCATCCATTCTCTTTATCAAATGTTCAACACTGGTTTAGTAACTAACAAACACCCTACACCAATGCAATATGTTGAAAACAGTGGAGACTATCAGCTGGAGAGAAGGCGTATTTGATACTATGTGTAATGGCACATTTAATTGTCACCTTGATTGGATTAAAGGATGCCGATGATTAATGAGCTTCAGGGTGTGTTCATGAGGGTGTGTCTACAAATGACGGGCATATGGGATAGTGAGCCAAACTGGAGAACCTCCTTAAGCTAGGCAGCACCATCCAATAGGACGCTGTCTTGGGTGGAACAAAATTCTTCACTCTGCCAAGGTGGACTCTGCCAGTGATTCTCTATTGAGTTTCCAGAATCTTTGGTCTGGACTAAGGCAGCACCATTGATCCCCCTTGTTCTGAGGCTTCAGCCTCTGGGACTCTGCAGCTACTACTTCTCAAGCTCTCCAGCCTGCAGATGGCTACTGTGGACATGCACCTTCGGGTCAAGTAGGCCAATCTAATGAATCCCCTTTGATAATCATACTTCCTCTTAATACTTTTCCTCTAGAGAACACTGACTAAAACTATGTAAGCCTAAAATTGCTCATAAAAACAAAGTTTATCTAATAAAAAGTAAATAAACTAACAAGCCATGAAGTTTAAAACTGTATACACAAGAAACAATATTAATATGCTAAATACCTTTTTCATAATAATGCAAAAATAAAGCAAAGAGGAAGAGTCATAATTATAAATTTAAAAAGTATGAACAAAAGTTAGAAAACTGATTTTCAATACTATTTTCATCTAGAAAGAAATTGGATGATAAGTCTTCAAAACTCATTCCAACTGCTGGTGTAGTGGTGTGCACCTGTAATTTCAGCCTCTAGGGAGGTCAAGGCAGGGAAATGGCAAAAGTTTGAGGCCTGTCTCAGCAACATAGCAAGACACTCAGAAATTTAGTGAGACTGGTCTTCATCAAAAATATCAAGGGGATCTGGGACTGTAGCTGAGTGGCACACCACTTGCTAACATGTGTGAGGCACTGGGTATGATCCTCAGCACCACAGAAAAATAAATAAAATAAAGGTATTCTATCCATCTACAACTATAGAAAATAAAAATAAATAAATAAATAAATAAATAAATAAATAAATAAATAAATAAATAAATAAATAAGAAGGGCTGAGGATGTGCTCAGTGGTCAAGTGCCTGTAGGTTTATTCCCCAGTAAAACACCTGCCCACCTCCAGAACGTTGCTCAGAAATTGAAATTCATTTCTGGGAGATAACTAAGCATGAGCAAGTCCATGGCATCAATTCCCAGCACTCAATAAGTAAGCAAATAAATAAACAACAGTCTACAATACTAATTCTCTTGGGCTGGAGAGTAGTGCTTGGTAAAATACATGTAATGAGAGATAAAAATGATTATAATACAAAAGGCACACAATTAGAGGCATAAAAACACAACAAAATCAGTGGAAAGACACCACACTTTCTCACAAAGAAGACTGAATGCTCCCATGATCTAAACTCTCTGAAAAAACACTGAGTGTTTCAGTAAATTCTGTGAAATTTAGGGCATGGTTTACTGTATTTTGAAGGTAAACTTAAGAAAAACTACATCTAAAAATTTAAATAGTTGGGTTGGGATTCTGGCTCAGCAGTAGACTGCTTGCCTAGCACATGAGAGGCCCTAGGTTTGATCCTCAGCACCACAAAAAAATAAATAAATAGGTATGGTGTCCAACTACAGCCACAACAAAAAATACTCTTCAAAAAATTGGAAATAGTAAACTCTATCTAAGACCAGGCAAAATGTTGTACAAGACAGAGAGAATAGAGAGCATTTATATTACTCCCAAATTTCGTAAGCTAAAAGGCTAGCTCTCAAAGGGGTGGCCCTACGAGGAGGCAGTTGGGAGGGAACAGGAATTAGGTGACATGGTGAGGGGATCAGCACCCTTATTTAGACACATGGATCTCTCCTTTGCAGGAAACAGGTGTCATTTACTCTTTCACTGATATTCAGTGATTAAATGATTACAGTTGGGTATTCAAGCTATTGCCAAAATTGTCCTTAAAATTTACAATGAAGACGGGTGTGATGGTGCATACCTGTAACCCCAGCGGTTCAGGAGTCTGAGGCCCTAGAAGATGTAGCAAGACTCTGTCTCAAAACAAAGAATCTAAAAGGGGCTTGTGGTTAAGCACCTCTGGGTTCCATTCCTGATAACAAAAAACCACACAGTTAGCATGAACCTGCCAAGTTCAGAAACAACAGTGAAAAACTGTCGTCCTTTGTCAAATTCATCACCTTGTGAAGGACAGACACAAGTTTCCATGAAATCACATTCATAAATTTATCCACCACTATTTTTGTAGAATTGGACTCAAATTCTGCAGCAATAATGCAAGACAGAGTTTCTCTGTATCTTACGTGGTATTTTGGAATCGAGGGTTGGATTTCAATTTGAAACCACTGAAAAGACAAATCTGAATCTTACAAACTTTCTACACATGCTCAGGGGTAGCAAAAGATAAATTAGTCATTTAGATGTTTTCTTTTTCTATTTTTTCTTTTTTGTTTGATGCCTCCGAGATTAAACCCAGAGATATTACTACTGAGCCACATCCCCAATCATTTTTATATTTTATTTTGAGACGCAGTCTCACCAGGTTGCATAAGGCCTCGCTAAGTTGCTAAGGCTGTCCTCAAATTTGCAACACTCCTGTCTCAGCCTCTGGAGCAGGAAGGATCACAGGTGTGCACCACTGTATCTGGCTGTAAGCTGGGATTTTTAACAAAAAAAAAAAAAGGTGGATTTTAACCCAACTCTTTCTTGCTTCTTTAATAATAGTCCATCCCATTTGGCTCTGAATAAATAAACCAGGGCCTCAGATAAGTGAGCATATCATTTCAAAGTGATACACAGAAAGCTTTGGTGCTGAGGGAGAACAGATGTGTCAGGCTAAAGGGGCAGGGAAGGTCTCTGACAGCTGGGACATGCTTCCTCCTGGTCTTGCTCATGGAGAGCATCCAGGATCACCCTCCCAGGCACCTGGACCATGACTCCAGTCTATGAGGCTTTTCAGATTTGCACAGCTCTGCACTGGGGTGGGTGGTCCTTATGCTCCAGGAGAGGTTTTGCTCCTTCACACCATGAGAGACTAAAAGGGCAGGAGTCACTGCTCACCTTGACCCTCAGCACCAGCATCCACAGGCCGACTCTCCACCTGTCTCCAAATAATGGGAACAGAGCTTGGGGAAAACAAGATCCCATGGAAATAGCTGTTTAGATGAGGCCTTTTTCAGGAGATTCCTTAGCCCAGGGGCCCCAGCAGCTTCCCTGAGAGCCTGCCCCCCACACATCAGGCTGCCCTCTAGGGGGAGCTGACCCAGGGCCTGAAATTCTGTTCACCCTGCAAGGCACAGGGCAGTTGTGGGCACTCTGTGGCAGCTCCAGGAGAGGACAGTGGCTGAGGACATGGGACTTTGGGAGGTGTCCAAAGGGAACCTCTGCCCAAGAAATCTGACATGGTGTCTACACCTAAGGAAGATCAAAGAAAAAGCACAAGATTTTTACAGCTGTGAACTCAAGTTCTCTATACAGTTGCATCTACATCAAAGAACCTTCAGAGTACTTGACTTTGGCTAACTAGACGACCACCATGAGTGTAGAAAGGCAGGGTTCTGTATGGAGAGCAAACATTATCTTTAATAGCCAATCATCTTAATTTCTGTATCAGACCACAATCTCAAAACTTCTCAGAATATATCACTGACCTTACCAGACGTCTCCAAAATCTACCAAAGCTCACAATGCAGTAACAGACATACAGAAGAAATTTTCTTTGTTTTTTCTGTACCCCACCAATCTGATGTCCCTACCAATGCAATTGGTTAATGCACTAATACACAGTTTCTTTTATAAAAGTTCATGGAGGCCAGGCACAGTGGCACACAACTGTAATCCCAGCAGCTTGAGAGGCTAAGATAGGGGGATTGCTAAATTCAAAGCCAGACACAGCAACTTAGTGAGATCATGTCTGAAAATATAATATAAAAAGGGCTGGGGATGTGGCTCAGTGATTAAGTGCCCCTGGGTTCAATCCCTTGTATGAGGAAGAAAGGAAGGAAGGAAGGAAGGGAGGGAGGGAGGGAGGGAGGGAGGGAGGGAGGAAGGGGAAGAAAGGAAGGAAGGAAGGAAGGGAGGAAGGAAGGAAGGAAGGAAAGAACATAAAGAAGAAAAAGAAAGAAAAAAAGTGATGTAATCTCTTCCAGAGAGGGACACACACATCATTCAGGGTAACTTGAATCCATGTTCCTTAGTATGATAATTAATATTTGGGTTAAAATGAACTATTTTCTGTAGCTGGGGTTGTTGATGCCTTTAAACCCAATAGATTGGGAAGCTGAGGCAGGAGGATCACAACTTTCAGGCCAGGCTGGGCACCATAGCCAGATCCTTTCTGAAAATCATACTGAAAAGAGCTGGGGATGAAGGACAGTCAAGGAATCAGACATTAATATAGTGGCATCCCCTTTTTTCACAGAAAATTTTAACTGGGTTTCTCCAGAAATCTTCACCATGGCTAATTTTAACTGTCAACAAAAGAGTGTCCACAAAAAAGTTCAGTGTAGATAAACTTCCTATTTTTGTGTTGCCCTATTTTACTGGGCTGCTAGTCTGGAAGAAATCAGCACTCCAGGTGCTGGACTCCCCCTTACTAGTTTTTTACACACTTGTATCCAGTATAGTAGTTTGTAGAAATGTGCAAATAAGGCCTCTGGCCTTGAGCTGGGTTTCAGAGAAGTCACCAACTGGGCTCCATGGTAACAGCTGGTGGGGGAGGAAAGAAAGGGGAGAAGCTCTCCCCTCCTCAGGTGCTGTCCTTGAAGGGTTAACTTGGCCAGAACAGAGAAAGAAAAATCTGCTTTTATGTGTGTGATGTGACAACTTGACTATGGTGACTCCACTTAGTGAACTCAGCCATGACACTCAAAAAGCTCATGACTGGGGCAGTTTGTAATCTTTTATTCATGAAAATTCCCCAAGAACACAGAATGACCTATGAGGCCAACTGGAGACTAACTGACCACAACTTTCAGGCTTGCTTATGTTGCCTGAACCCCCAAACTTCCCTTTTGTGGTTTTTGTGCTTAAATATGGAGCCAACTAAAGGCAGGGGCACCACTCTGACCATCTCATTCTTTCAAGAGCAGAGTTTCTGACACTGGCCAGCAATAAAGGCTTAACTGGAATGAGACTGTGTGGTCTGTTATTTGTGGGTCTCGGTATTACAATGTGAAATCTGAGCCCCCTCCCCTTACATGCTGGGTATAAAATTCTGAAACCACCTGAACTCGGGGTTCAGGGGATGGATGGATTGATTACAGCAAAAACAGTGCCCTCTGAGACTGGCTGCAGCCAGATAAAACTGTTTAAAGCTACCTTCAGTGCCTTGCCTCCTTTGTCCCTACATCATTATTACCCGTGTGCTTACCTAACTACAGGACTGGTGTGACTCTACATCATGGACCCTCAGAAAACGGAGCAGTTATACTGTATTGATGTAGCCCAGGATTCCGTATCCCTGGGATCTATAAACAACCCCCTTATTCCCTTTAGAGCAGTTATTCTGACCAAACACAAGGAAGTGTTAAGTGATTATTCTTTCCCCTCAAGGATAATATTCACAAATAGAAAACAAATGCTTTCAAAAGTGTTGTTCTTGCCAGGGACATTGGCACAGGCCTGTAACCCCAGTTAAGCGGGAGGCTGAAGCAGGAGGATCACAAATTGGAGGCCAGCCCAGATTCCAACACAAGGGGAAGGGAGGAAGGGAGAGGAGAAGGGAGGGGGGAAGGAAGATTGATTTATTCTTTCCAACATTTCACTAAGCGATAATGACAATTAGCAGACTGTGTCTATTTGAAATGAGTGGGAAGAAGGAATGTCTGGCTGAGCTGCGAGGTGGAGGGAAGGTGGCCTTTTAGAAGGCAGGAGGCGCCTGCAATATGGAGGACCTCCACTGGGTGGAGCTCCACTGAAAGAAGGAAGGTGCATTTATGGTCCTGCTTCCTACACGTTGGGAAAAGTGAGTGTGGGCCACAGGTAGGGATCAAAGGGGACACCTGGGACCTGAGCCTCCCTTCCTAACCCAGGGAACCAGGGGACAGGGCCCAGGGCCACCCGACAGCAGCGACTCCCCGCGCCACTCAGCTGCTCACCGCCCGCCGGGCTCCAAGGCAAGTGCTGACCGCCTACCTTCAGCGAACTCACCATTTTTGGCTTCTCTGGTGACCTGGCGTCCACTGGAGGAACCTCCAGGCACCCGAGATCCCCGAGAACACTGGCAGCGCAGTCACCTGGGTCCCTGGAGCAGAGAACACGGGGGCCTGGAGCAGGAGTAGCCCAGTCAGTGAGGAAGAAAAGCCCGCAAGCTTGCGGAAGCCCGCCCTTCCCCTCCCTCTGCGCACTGATTGGACAGTTTCCCCCAGCGACCCGGATGGATGGCCTCCAGGCCCGCCTCTGGATCATGACTGACAGGTAACATCATCCAATCACAGGCTGAAATTGGGTAGAGTGACAGATTCGTGGCCCCAGCCCTTTTCAGGAGGAGCTTCCAGGCTGTGCTGGGAACTAATCCAAGTAGGAAGCCTTGGCTAGGCCTCTGCGACAGAGGTGACACAGGCCGCTGTGCTTTCTGAACAAGGCAAGGCCCTGGGTTTAACCTCAGCACAAAAACAAAGCACAGCTTCTCCTGGAGGCTGAGGCTGGAGGAGCCCAAGGTCAGGTCAGCACCTGCAAACAGTGAGACCCTCTCTTCAAATAAAATGAAAAGGGTGGTGATGGAGCTCAGAGGTCGGGGTCAAGCCCCATTGGGTTTATTCCCCAGTACCTTAAAAAAGAAAGAATGATATTTTATTATATATTATATATAATATATATTTTATATATTTTTTGTATATATAAAATATATATCATATATTTTTATAAAATATATATATAATATATTATATATTTTTATATATAAAATATGTATTTTATATAATATATTCTATATATAAAATAGATATTTCATACAATATAGTTCATATATATATAATATATATAGATATATAAAATATATATAATATATATATATTTCTCACACTAAGTACATCTAATCAGAATATTATCTATAATATATTATATATATATATATATATATAATATATATATATATATATTATATATATATATATATTCCCCCAGCTGATGCGACCTCAAGTGACTTAGAAAGACACAGTCTCCAAATTTTTGAAACACTTTTTAAAGATATCATATATATGACCCATATATAATATCTAAAAATGAAAACAATTTGAAAACTATTTAGTAATTCTCCTCACCTCCTGCCCTCTGTTGCTTTGAGGAGGCTCCTGATCTATGAAAGGAAGCAACTGGGGTTGGCTCTGATGCCCAAGGCTCCCTCCCCAGCAGAAAGGGTGGGGGAGGAAGGAAGGCAATCCTCTAGGGCAGCAATGTGCTGTGGAAATAAAATGGGTGCTTTGGGCTTAGTGTCGATGTTCTACTTCGACTGTTAGGAAGTCTTCTGCAGAGACGTGACTCTGGTGACCCCACAGGTCTGGTCAGGTGTTCACCCAAAACCAAACAGAAAAGGTTATGATGCAAAGCAGGAAAGAAACTTTTACCAGTGCAGCTACACCAGGAAGACAAGGAAACCCTGTCCTTACCCTGTCTTCAGATGCTGACAAGGACTTTGAGGTTTTGTAGAATGGGTAATCATAGGCATGTATGGATAGGGGAAATTGATTCTAGGATTTAGTATTATCTGTAGGATTTAAGGTTCAAGCATCTGTGGTCTTATAACTTGTCTGTGAGCTCACGCTCACTTGCTCCCTGGATGCATGTCAGTCTATTGCAAAGACTGACCTCACTTTGTCAGGAGGAAGTCCCCCTCCAGTGTATTCTTTCCATGTCAAGGTTTTCAATAAAAGCCACAAGCCCTAGGAAGCAACATACCCCCAGGCGCTGACCCAGCGGTTTAACCAGAAAGAAACCAAAACCCTGCTCAGCTGGGGCCATTAACCCTGCATATAAACCATAAAAAATTGCCACTTGGGGCCAATACTGCCTGTCATGTCTATCCCCCTCTTGGAAATTAAGTACAATTTTTTTCTCTACTCTTAAGTTGGGCTTTGTGAAGTCTTTCACATACTGCTCACTGGCCCAAGTTCATTCTACCTATCAATATTGCCCATGGACTAGGGGGCTATTGGGTAAAAAGTCATATTTCCACAGGTGTGGAAAAGTGGACACATAGTTGCCCAGGGCTGAGAATTGAATTCCAGGTGCCTTTATTGTCCCCCATGGTAGAGACTGAATGGAGGGCAGGGCACTTTGCCACTGAGCATTGCTTTTATTGTGGTTCAAAGAAGGTGGGTGTGAGCATAACTGTAATGGGCCCGAGAGAATAACTCCAGATGGTGACTCCAAGCTACAATCAATCCAATGAAGAAGTTGACAAATCAGAGGGTGAGACCAAGCATAATTGATCATGCCTGTAATCCCAGAGGCTCAGGAAGCCGAGACAGGAGGATTGCCTGTTCGAATCTAGCCATCAGCAAAAATGAGGTGCTAAGCAACTCAATGAGAGCCCGACTCTAAAAAAAATACCAAACGTGGATGGGTATGAGAATACAGTATTTTGCTTTAAATGTAGAATTGAGACATAAGAAAGGCAGCCTGAGGGCAAGGAGAGCAAAATGGAGAGTCAAGTGTACAGCCTCAGACTGTGGATGTGGCAGATCCCGAGTCCATGCACCTGAACCACCCTGGACACACAGGAGGTAGGGGAGGGGTCACCCTGACCAAGAGCGAAAGAAACATTGTTGATTTAGGTAAAGTCAAGTGTCTAGCTCCAAGATGCACTCAATCCAAGAAGACTTTCCCGGCACAAAAGGACAAAGGGAGTTGGGGACAACTAAGGGTGTATTGCTTTATATACAAATATATGGGGTTTTTGATACCAGGGATTTAACTGAGCGCTGCCTAGCGACTGAGCCAAAGTTCCAACTCTTTTTTACTTTTACACAGCATCTGGCTAAGTGGCTTAGGGCCTCCCTAAGCTGCAGAGGCTGCTTCAAACTTGCAACTTTCCTGCATTAACCTCCCAAACCAGTGGGATTTCAGGCATGTGCCACTCTGCCCTGCAGCATGCTTCTTTAAACAGCCCAGTGGGACACAGTGAAACCCAGGTGAAGATCTGGAAGTTGGTGCATCCCATAGTACTTTGCCAAAGAGGAACTGGGGTGGGAAGCGGGGACCCTTGTGAACCAGAGGATAGAATGCTGACTGCAACTTGCCTGCTCACCCACATGTTCCATCCTGAAACACTGTCAGCGAAAGCTGTGCTTTTTCTGTACCTGTGTCTCTTAGTCTTTTAGGGGACACACACAAGAATGGTGGGAACACACGGTTAAGAGAATAATCCTATAAAATGGGCCCACCGTGCTGACCTGCACGTGCATTCTTTTCCAAAAAGCAGTTTACCTGAAACTCTGCCTGACCCAATTGGACAGGAGATGTCACATTCCTCAGCCAACTACCTGTGATCTGCATGAGAAATGCAGGCAGGAAACCCCCTAAGAGGAACCCAAGTGACTATGCGGGGACAGACTTTGTGACTCTTTCCACAGACCAGATTTTGGAAGAAAGGATGATTCTTTGGATAAGAATCCAATTAGAATGGCTCAGCGTGGCCCAAGGTGACATAGAGTTGCCATGACTGTCGAGTCTTGAAAGTATGATGTCACCCTGCTGTCAAAAGTCAAAAAGTGCACCTGGGCAGGAGTCTCTGGAAATTTCCCAGGGACTCCAATAAAACTAGAGTGCAGAAGAGGCACAGGGTCTGTCTGCTTTCTGAGAGGACCCACTCTCGCCCTTGAGAATGTCCCCTTCCCATTCAAGAAGTTCATGCCTGTTACAGGGTGACATGTCTGAAAACTTTCTGATGTGATTGCAAAAATCACGGGCTCAAGGGGGTCTTTTCACTGCCTCAGTTTCTCAGGAGGTCCCAGCTCTATAATGAGTTCATTCTCTCTCTAAAAAAAAAAAAAAATCAGAAACCTTCATTAACAAAGAGCAAAACAAAACAAACAACAACAAAAATAGATCAGTAACCTGCTAGAGCAGCCTCCGCAATTTAGCTTCACTCTGTCTCAGAATAAAACTTGCAATAGAGATGTAGTTCAGGGCATGTAGTCCAGAGGGCCGGGCTTGGTGGTGCACATTTCAAGTCACAGGAGCTTGTGAGGCTGAGGCAGGAGGACCGTGAGTTCAAAGCCAGAGTCAGCCATGGTGAGGTCCTAAGCAATTTGGTGAGACCCTTTCTCTAAATAAAATACAAAATAGGGCTGTGGATGGGGCTCAGTGGTTGAGTGCCCCTGCGTTCAATCCCCAGTCCCCACCCTCCCTCCAAAAAGACATAAGAAAACAGAATGTAAAAGGGCAGATATAAAACTAACGACATCAACAGTGACATTATATGGGAATTGACTGAGCGATCCTATCCAAAGGTAGAGGTCATTAGAAAAATAAAAATAAAAACAATGTCCAATTCTACGCACCTGAGACCCAGATCAGGAAATGTAATGAGCAAACTAGTCCCATCTTTGGCCCAGATCTCCCTCCTGGCTGCCTGATACCTTTTTCTTTGGGTTCTAGGATGTCTCCTCTGACCTTAAGGTTTCACAGAAAGAGAGAATGAGAAAGAGAGAGAGAGAGTTTCAGGGGTTGATGTAGTGATCTGTCAGAGCCTCTTGCTTCATGACTGGAAGGCAGGGAGTCATTCAGAGTGGCTCCCCACATATCTCCTCTTCCTTAATATTTGAAGGCGATTGGGAAATTGTATCTTTCAGTCACTGGATTCTTGGTCCGAGGTCATCATGATCTACTATTGAAACACAAAAGGCATTAGTAGAAAACATACTATCTCTGGGACATAGCCAACTTGGAAGATCCAGGTTAGTAGTAGTAGTAGTAGTAGTAGTAGTAGTAGTAGTAGTAGTATTCTGCCAAACACTCATCAGAAGATCCTTCATCTTTTCTTGATTTTATTGGGAAGCCTTGCACTTTGCAATGGTAACATGGACATTTTCATTTGGCATGGCGCTTCAGCCTCTCCACAAACCACGGAGCAGAGGGCTCAGTCACAATATTTATCACAGTGGCCTTTTAGAGCATTTTAACTCAGTTCTAGTTTTACCATCAGCATTTATCTGACTATGAAAGCTCTTGGAAGGAATTTAAGTCCAACGTTAAGAGAATCCCTATGTTGTAAGTTTGAAACAGAGCCATAAAGACTGTATCATGGAAGCAAGGGATAATATTTAAAGTGGTCACTTCATGAGACCAGGAGATGGCCTGGGTCTGGATAACTGGCATGCACCTGTTTCAGACCTGAGTCTTAACTTCAGCAGAGTGTAGCTCTGAAATATCAGCTGGCAACAACTAAGATGAGTTGTATTCATACAGGCGACAGGATAGTCATCATCCTTTCTCTTAATTCTCACATTTAAGGAATCTGTTAGATCTGTCAGTGATGTAGATATTCTGACGGCAGAAGACAAACCTCCTAACATCCTTTTGGGTGCCATCTCATGAGGGTTAGGGTATTACCAGTAAAACCTCCAGGTGACAGGCATCCTCCTGTAATTGTTCTTGTCCATTCTAGGAGACCAGCCTAAATGCATCCACTATTTCTAGACCTCTTGTGTGGTCCTGACTAGATATTTGCATAATACTTAGGAATACTCAGGAATAATACTTAGGAAACGTGCCAATTTCCATTGTAGCATTATCAGGGCAACCCTACTTTGGTGGATACCTTATGTAAATAACTGGCCTGTAGAGAAAAATGCTATTTCAACAATCCTTCTCTTTGGACAATGGTCCAGATAAGGAGTCTTAATTTCCAAGGGCCAGCATGATTGTCTGGTTTAGGTTTCTCATATGGTGTCTTTTCCTCAAATATAATCCCAGACAACTTGTTTGCCATAGGATCGACATATAACTGGCCACTACAGTCAGTAGGATTAATCTAGTTTCATGGGTGGGATTTTCAGTCCACACTACAATGTACATTAAAAATGGATCTGAGTGCTGGGGTGGTGGCTCGGTGGTGGAGCGCTCGCCTAGCACGTGCGAGGCCCTGGGTTTGATCCTCAGCACCACATGAGAAAATAAACAAAATAAAGGTATTGTTTCCATCTACAACTAAAAAATTTATTTAAAAAAATAGATCTGAGAAATGGGTCCATAGAAGTCTCTTCATAATTTTTGCTTACCTGACAAGCTCATGATGCTGCATGGTTGGAAAATCTGCAGTTGGAAGATTTACCTTCCTGTGTCAGGTTTTTCAGTCATTTTCATGATGACAGGTTTAATTTCTATCTTTTCAAATCTGGTTTAATTTACTGAATCATATTCAGCAGCAGTCAACATGATTCAGTAAATTCAGCAGCAGTCTCAATTTTTTTTTGGGGGGGATGGTGCTGGGGATTGAACCCAGGTCCTTGTGCATGTGAGGAAAGCACCCTAACAACTGAGCTATATGCCCTGAGATTCTCAATGTTACAATTAAGAAAAAAAATAAATATTTTGTAAGATCTAGTGTGTGCCTCTGGGGTCCTGTGTTCCCCCTTTTCTTTATTTAATAAAATTGAGTAAAGACTTGGCATAAGCCATAGTATCATCAGTTTAAGTTATGGATAGTAGTACAAGTATTTAAATGATCAGATTTACCTTGTATTGATTATTGTAATTTCCCAATATATATACTAGTTGATCCATCCTAACAATTTAAAAGGAATCCTCAATCTCTTTCTGAGAGAAGGTCTCAAAATATCTTCATGTCTCAGAATATTATCCTTTAAATAGGTGTCTCTCGATTGTCTTTTTAAAAATGTCATTAAGCATTATATAAATCCTACCATATTTTTATGGATAATAGGTCCAGTCAGAGAACTTCTATCATGTCCATGAATTTTCAACAAGGTTTGCAACTTTTATTGCTCAAAACTAACGTACAACTTTAATTTGGAGAACCAGAGTCCTAATAAAATTCCCAGATCTCAAAATGATTCAACAAACAAAATATGCAAGAATAGACAGTCTTTGAATCAATCAAATTTAGTCTCCAAGGAGAATTGTAAAAATTAGAATCTAAGTCAGCAGTTTAATGTATTTAGTGTTTAATCTAGGATGTGAATTTATTCACCCAAATTAATCCTTGCCTTAAACAATAAGAATCATTAGGCAATAAAGACCTTGCTTAACAGAATTAAACTTAATATTTTAATAGGTCTTTATCATGTCAAAATATGAACAAAAAATATTAGCTCAGTATCAGCATAGAGAGTAAAATCAGGGAAATAGCCTGAAATATCCTTGAATTAATCAGTTAAAACTTTTAGTCAGTCCAGTACATACAAATCTTTTTTTTTTTTTACATTTCTCTATTATCTGTCTAATTAATAATATAAATATATTTCTATTTAGGAAAATATTTTTATCATAAAAATCTAGAATATAAAGATCTTGGTTTACCCAAAGATGATTTCTTTCTACTTAGGTCCTCCAGTGTGTGCTTCTCCTCTGTTGAAATTCCTTTTAGAATTTTTCCTGGTTACACTTTGAAATGACTTCTGAAAATAATTTCTGAAAAATAATTATCTTTGTACCTTGATAAAAAAGAAATATCAATGAGGCCTGGGGTTGGGGTTCAGTGGTAGCACACTTGCCTGGCATGCATGAGGCACTGGGTTCAATTCTTGGCAATGCATACAAATAAATAAAAAAGGAAAAGGCCCATCAACAACTTAAAAAATATATTTAAAAAAAAGAAAAGAAATATCAATGTAAATATAGTTAAAGTCCTTGGATATTTCTGTAGATAAGGCATAACCTATAATTAATACAGTAGAATTGATTAACTTTATGTAACCACGTGGTTCTTAAGACATTTTGGATCCATTTCAATTTGTTTTAACTAGGAGTGAATGCTTTCATGTGACGTCACGTGATGTAGCTGATGATCCTTGTGTATACATCTATTTATTTCTTGTAATTATATAGTCAGGAACAAGAAGAGGGATTTGGGGGGCCATCCCAGGAACATAGATGGCTTTGTTTCTGCGATAAGCAAATGCATCCCCGAGTTACAGCCATCTGATCTAGTAGGAGATTCAGAAAATACACACACACACACACACACACACACACACACACACACACACAGGCTGAACCCTTTTATTGAGGAGAAGCCATTCAAATGAGGCCAGGGGTCAGGTTTCAGGGGGCTGAGTCTAGCTTCCTGATGTCTTGTCCACAAGAGGCTTGGTTTCAGCTTTGGAGTTGTTCTGTATCCTCACTTGCAGGGAAAGCATGAATGAGAGTCAGACACCATCATTCCTCCTCCAATTAAAAAAATCCTGCAGGAGAAGGGTGGAGTTGTGGGAAGGGCGCCCCCTGCCAGGCTCTTGCAGGAACACGCGGCTGCAGAGTTCTTAGGGTCCCTGTTAGCCTCAGATTGTGTCACCTGAGCAGCAAGTGGAGACCTATTCTAATATCCCCCAGATTTCAGAGATGGGGGTATTTGCACAGAGCATATCAATAACCTTTGGAAAACATTGACTAGTAAAATAATGTTATACTGAAGTATGCATAGATTTTGGAATGCTTCAGTCTAGAGACTGTTTTCACATTCTTTATGGTGTTTGAAGAGAAAATTCTTATCAATTTGATGAGGTACTCTTTATCAAATTTTCTGTTCTTGCTGGTGTAGTGGTTCATGCCTGTCATCCCAGCAGCTCAGGAGGCTGGCGCAGGAGGACTGCGAGTTTCCAACCAGCCTTGGCAACTTAGTGAGGCCTGAAGCAACTCAGTGAGATCTTCTCTCTAAATAAAATATAAAGAAGAGCTGGGCATGTGGATCAGTGGTTAAGTGCCCATAGGTTCAATCCTCCATACCAAGAAAAACAAATAAAAAATAAAATTTTTTTAAAAGTGGTTTCTGATTGTACCTTCACTATGATTCTAAGACATCTATCCTCTCTCAAGATCCCCAAAATTCCCTCTTGTTTTTTGCCTTGATAATTCGAATAATTTCAGTATTTGCATTTCTGTGTGTTCCATGACACTAGAGTATATTTGGACACATTATACATACATGGAGTGTAACTTATTCTGCTTAGGATCCCAGTCTTTTAGTTGTACATGATGTGGAGTTACCCTGGTCTGTAGTTATAAATGAACATAAAAAATGTGTCCCATTCAGTTTACTCTCTTTCCTATACCATTCCCCTCCCTTTCCATAAGTTCCCTTTATCTAATCCAATACACTTTTATTTTTTCCCTCCTCAACCTCCCTGTGTGTGTGTGTGTGTGTGTGTGTGTGTGTGTGTGTCACATTTTCTTTATCCATTCATCTGTTGAAGGGCAACTAGGCTGATTGCATAGTTGAGCTATTGTGAATTGAGTTGCTGTAAACATTTTTGTGGCTGAGTCACTGTAGTGCACTGATTTTTAAGTCCTTTGGATATAAATCGAGAAGTGGCATAGCTGGGTCAAATGGAGGTTCCATTTCAAGTTTTCCAAGGAATCTCCATACTGCTTTCCAGAGTGGTTGCACCAATCTGCAGTCCCACCCACAATGGGTGAGTGAACCTTTTCCCCACCTACTTGCCAATATTTAATGATACTTGTATTCCTGAGAATGGCCCTCCTGACTGGAGTGAGAGGAAATAGTTTCAACTTCCATTTCTCTAATTACTAGAGATATTGAACTTTTTTTCATATATTTGTTAACCATGGATGACTGTATGTTTAGTGTGTGACTGGTGCTGGGGCTGCAGCTTCATCATTCTGCAGGACAACTTTTGAATTTTCTAGAATCATTTTAGAAACACTTCTGTCCTCATTGAAATTCTTGGTCCATTTACTATAATGAATTGTTCACAGTTGTGTGCATCATTCCATCTTCAAATACTCCCAGTGGTTTATAAGAATCCAATCTCAGGCTAGAACTTTGTGGTTTGTTCACTGTAGTTTTTCAGTAAGAATTGATGTCACTGTGCTGAACCACAGAGTTTTTCCATGTATTTGAAAGAGTGGGTCATAGTTTTGGTTTTCTTCACAAATTGATGTGGGTTTTAGGGAACTTGTCAATTTCTCTCCAAGTTTGGAGAATACACTGAATCCTTATGTCAATTTGTGGTGCACTGTTTTCTTTTACTTTTTTGGAAGTTTAAAAAATATATTTATAAAAACTTATGTGACTTTTACAAAACAATTATAGAATTCACAAAGATTTAACAAAATTCAAGCCCAATTGAAGTTTATTACAATAATCTTTCCTAGACTTGTTAGGCTCGTATCCAGGACCCCCCAAAGACCACCAGAGACCAAGATCCTTGTAAGCAGCAAAGAATTGTTTATTGGGAGCTAGCTTGGTCCTCCATGTGCATCCAGCAACTTGTGATGTTGAGAGGCCCCTAGCCCAGGGTTTGCAGCAGTTTTATACACTCTCTGGGGAAGGCAGGGACTTCACATACGTCATAGCATCTCTTGGCAAATCATCACGCACCGCGGGAAAATCATAAAACAACTCTAAAACATGATTAGCACATTCACTGGTGGGAACAAGTTGGGTAGGGGTGATTGGTTAGTACAGAGGGGGATTCATTTGAACTGGTTGGTTTAGGCCACGAGGATTGTATGTGCTGAACTACATGGTTTCCCAACATGTTATCAACCACCATAAACTACAGGGAGGGTCATCTGGCATCCCAGGTATTTCCCTATCTCATGCTGATTGGTGGCTGCTAGGGGGTTGCTATGGGTCCCCACCTAAACTGAGTCAGGGACACCTGGCACAGCAGATATCTCCTGTTATTTGCAGAAAAACAACTCAGCAGGGTGCATTTATGCCTAGGAGTGCTCTGTGGGTCTTTTAAAGGACAAGGGTCATGCCCCTTCCTTGGACAGGCTTTGCTCTGAGGTACAGGCTGGTTTTTCAGACTCAATGGCATTTTTTAACAAAGGTTGGGGGATCTCTGATCTCTGTGCTCTTCAACAGATGAACGGATAAAGAAATTTTGGTATATATACAGAATGGAATACTATGCAGCCTAAAAGAAGAACAAAATGATGACATTTACCAGCAAATAGATGGAAATGGAGAATATCATGCTAAGCGAAATAAGCCAGTCCCAAGAAATCAGAGGCCAAATGTCTTCTCAGATATGCAGATCTAATTCACAATAAGGGTGAGTTTCTTGGGAAGAATAGAGGAACTTTGGATTAGACAGAGGGAAGTGAAAAAGGGGGAGGGGCTATGGAGGTAGATTGAAAGTAAAATAAATCAGATGTCATTTCTCTCTGTACATATATGACTTCATGGGGCTGGGGATGTGGCTCAAGCGGTAGCGCGCTAGTCTGGCATGCGTGCGGCCCGGGTTCAATCCTCAGCACCACATACCAACAAAGATGTTGTGTCCGCCGAGAACTAAGAAAAAATAAATAAATGTTAAAATTCTCTCTCTGTGTCCCCCTCTCTCTCACTGTCTCTTAAAAAAAAAAAAACATATATGACTTCATGACCAGGGTAACTCTATATCCTGTGCAACCAGAAAAATGAGTAGGTATAATCCACCTATGTAGAATGTGATGACCAAATGATTCTGCTGTCCTGTGTAACTAATTAGAATTAATAAAAAAATCTTTTCAAAAGTTCATCGTACATTTTTGTATAAAAACAGTATCAAGTACTTGGGAAATAATTCCCAAGTATTTAAATGAAATCATGAAGATGTATAGACGGTAGTTTAGCAAGCAGAAAGCAGTTAAGATTAGAATGTGAGTCTTGAATCAATCATCACTCCTAGCAAATTAAATGTAGAAAACCATAATAACAGAAAGAAAAGAATTCAGAATCCAAGTAGGAAATAGGAGTCACATCCTGAATGTGAACTTGGACCCTGGGAGTTCAGCTGTCCATCAAAGCACTGGTCTCTCCACCCAGCCATAGGGTGCATTTGTGAATGGGCTGCAAACTCTTCCTATTTTCTGTGTTTCCTGCCCCAGGATTTCTGCTGAATGCTGTGACTAAACATTTGACCACTTGTCCTCAAATTCCACTTCAGATCTACTTCTGAAGAAAACGTTTCTCCTCCCACATGAAGAATGATATAAACATTTCAATGGCTTAAATATGTTTAATTACCCCCACCCTCAAATCTCAATGCCTTGCTAACCCGTGTCCAATGAACAAGTCACTTTCTGGATTTTTTTAAACTTCTTCACTCTTTTTAAAGCACATGTACCTCTTCCTTGCTCCTCTTCATCCTCACTTTGTAGGAAACTCCGTGGAGACTTGGGACAGTCTCCCTTCACCTGTGTGCTGAGGCCAATGATTTGCTTTTATTCATGAGGGTGTCTCTGGGACCTGGACCAAGGAGGCCTCATCAGTGACACAAAACAGCCCTGGGCCCAGGTTGAGGAGTGAGGTTCAGCAAGATATTGAAATGTTTTCAAGACAGGTCAAGGGGCGACATGGTGCACAGAGAAACAAACATACTCACTGAGATTGTCCCAGTATTACTCTGTCCCTATATTTTATTTATTTATTTTTTTTAGGTGTAGTTGGATACAAAACCTTTATTTAATTTTTATTTATTTTTATGTGGTGCTGAAGGACAGCAGGTTGCAAGTTCTGAGCAGCCTTCAAAAGGAATCTGCTGCCCTTACAGGGGCCTTTATTTTTATATCATTTTTGTAGATATCTTTCCAGGTAGTTAATAAATAGTCTCAAAGCCCCAAACTTATTTGATGTCCATACTTTTCAAGAGTCACAATCTTTTCTGACATATTGATTATCTAAGATATATTGAGGACATGGTTTAGAATATTTTCCTGTAACCTTTGGCAATCAGGATTAAATATTTACATTTTTACCTTAATCACTAGGTGCACACTGTTGTGGGGCAGGTCACTCAGAAAACACACCAATTCCCAGTTCTGTCCAAATGGACAGAATTTAGCTGGCCAGCCAGGGACAGCTCCCTGCAGGACCTATAACTGTCTCTGCAAGGAATAGACCCAAGCCTCAGCATGGGAGAAGCATTTCTTACATGATATGAAGTCTCAGGGTAAAATGGAGTCTGTTTGGTCATTGCTCATATAACCCTGGCCCATAACACTATACTACACAACTCGACTACATGTCTCCTGGTCTATTATTAACTTTTAACTTTAAATCATATGTATAATTACTTCATTAACCTTTAACTTTAAAGCACACCTATAATCATTAGTAAGCTTTCTTACTTTCAATCTAAAGTCCCAGTAAAACACACTTCAAATAGTGAAACACACTTAAAATAGTGAAAGCCTACTATTTCGAAGTGACTCTAAAATATATCTATATTAATTTTACATTATTCTATTTTTAATTTCCAAAGTAATTTCTTTTTTTATATATGACCTATTTAACTGTTTTCTTAATGTTTCCTTGATCCTTGGTCAAAGCCCACCAAATCTCGTGTCTTTTTAGTCTTTTAACTAAAGGGCAGGTTCTGCACCTCAACCCATTTGCCATTAATATTAACTCTGGGTTCTCCACTTTCATCATGAATTCCCGTGTGAGGCAGAGGAGGGGTGTTAATGGGGGGAATGTATTTTTATGAGCCTCTTGTCCTCGAGGGGAATACTATAATCTTCCTTTAATTAAGCCAGTTACATAGGGTGGTCCTTGTTGGCACAGTGATTGTTTTTCTGTAACTAGTCTATTGTAGAGGTTGTGGCTTTGGAAGGGAGGGGGACATTAGTGGACATTGTTAACCCTGGGATAAACATTTCTTGTGGATTAGGCTTTTCTCGGGAACTTTGATTGGTCATCTTGCCCCTGTGAATTTCTTTTTTTTTTTAATTTTTAATATTTATTTTTTAGGTATCGGCGGACACAACATCTTTGTTTGTATGTGGTGCTGAGGATCGAACCGGATCCGCACGCATGCCAGGTGAGCGCGCTACCACTTGAGCCACATCCCCAGCCTGCCCCTGTGAATTTCTTAAGGAATAACACTATTGTTTGTATCCTGAGAGTGATTGAAACACACCTTGGGGCCTGGCTCAATTGTGTCCTTAGTCTCATTCTGGGAATTTTCCTGCATTCTCAGGCAACACGTACTTTTATTATTGATTGACGGGTGCCCTGTTCTCCATATCAGGAGGATCATAAACCAAACACTTAACATTCTCCATGGTTTCGGTTTCCAGATGGTGTGGCCCTGCCACAGCATCCCCCACACTGTGACCTGTCAGACAGCAGATGACAGGAACCCCTTCACCAACTCCTGATTGTGAAAAACCCCAGGAAAAAAAGATAAATTTAATTAAAAAAAAAAGAACTGTGAAGTAGCTTCATCAGAACCCAACATGCCTGCTCTGTACTGAACAGGTGATTGAGAGCTGCCTAGGCCAGGAAGTACTTAAGCATTAAGAGCTCCAGGACCAGATGCTCCTGAGCTGGTCAAAAGGTGGGAAGGAGATGAGCTGAAGGGGGAAGGACAGGATGGAGCAGCCAAGGACACATTAATCAAAAACCTTGTAGCTCCCTGTAGGGAGGGGCAATTGCTGGGACAAGCTATCTTAACAGCAGATTGGCTCAAGGGCAGGTTCTGGAGAAGGGTGGAGGAAGGGCACTGAAGGAATTGACATTTCAATCCCTCAGGGAACAGTCTCCAACTGGCCAGACTCATCAAAATTGGCCTCACCCCTTTTCCCTGTCTAGACTGACTGGTTTAATTCTGGCTTCACCCCAGGTCCTGGGAGCACAAAGTAGCAAGAGTCCAGCCCCCTAGAGATTCCCAATGTGGAGTCTGGTGGAGCTGAATTTGCACCAATTCTATGAGAGAGGTGGGGCTGTCCCAAGACCCTTGGACGGAATAAAAAAAGGGGGGGGGTTCCCTAAGCTGCCCTGGCTGCCTTGGGAGTCACCCTGCTTGTGCCCCATCATGATTAAGCAGCTCCAGAAGCCCCAGCTTCACCGGGAGGTGGGGACCCGGGAGAACCTGTTTCCAGGCATTACTCCCCAGGCCCAGAGTTGGGAGGTTAATCAGATCAAGTGAGCCACCTGGGTCCAGGAGCGCGCCCAGCAGCCCGGTGGGAGAAGACGCCAGCCCAGGAGGATCGCGCCCAGATCTGGGGTTTAGGTCCTTCCCAGGTGCCAGCGCACAGCCATGGGATCCACGCAGAGGTGCGCTCCCAGGCCCAGGGGATGCACCTCAGCCACCGCCAGGTGCGCGGGACCCCGGGGACCGAGCCACTCAGGCCTGGGGAGGGGAGGAGCTTGAGACCCTGGGAAGGAAGCGGAGGTACTCGGAAATGGCGAGTCACCAAAACCCAGCCCCAGGCGCATTCTCTGCGCGGCCCAGAGAGCAGCGCTGGGGTGGGGCGCAGAGGAAGGTGGGGGGCCGAGCAGGAGGAGGGGGCTTGGGCCGAGCAGGGGGGGGGCGGGTTGAGTCGCGGAAACTGCGCTAGCGACTAAGGCGGGGCCACTCCCGGGTCAAGGGGGGGTGACACGCCTCCCCACGCTGAGACTCTCGGGCCTCCGAACCCCTCCAAGACCCGCTCCCTGCCCCCTCATGGCCTGTGTCCCCCACACCAGGTCGGCACAGATGCGCTTAAGTGTCCCCACACTAAGACCCGCTCTGCCCCTCCCATTTGGAGCCAGGACCCCTCCCCAGGGCCAAGTCCCACAATCTCTATAAGGCATGTCCCCTGCCCCATCCTGACACGGCTGTGACACCCTCCACACACACATTTTTTAAGACCCACAGTCGGATGCCCGTGTCTCCCCAATAAATTCGAAGCCCTCCGTGTCCCATCCTGGTCCCCACCCCCAGCCATGGCCTGTCACACACTCTAAGACAAAATCCTGTCCCTCCCCCAACACGGTCTTGACCCCAGCTGAGACTCCTGTCCAGTCCCCTCCCAATATGGCGTCTCGCCCGATCACTCCCCGAATACCACCTGGTCCCAACTTGGGGCTCCGCTTGAGTCCCCACCACACACCCCATGTCCCCTCCCTGCTGCTGCTGGGGAGTCCCCAGGAACAGTCTAACCCACTGCTGTCCCGCTCCCCGGCCTCTCTCCCCTCCTCCCAGCACTGATGGTCCCTCCAACACTAGGGCCGCCCCTTCCCCTCCTAAGTCACTCCCCACTTCGCTCCTGGGACCAAGTGTCCACACTGGGGCAGCTCCGCGGTGCCCAACACTAAGGCCCGCCCCTGTCCTGCCTCCAGCAAGTCCAGCCCCCCATCCTAGGGCACGCCCCATGCACCACCCCACCTTAAGACCTAGTCTCCCCGTAGACATGCCCTGGTGGGCTCCTGGGCACGTCCCCTCCCAGCCTCATCTAGGCTTTGCCCGCTCACACTGAGGCACGCCCCTTGCTCCACCCCCAGCACATCCCCCCTCTAGGACACGCCCCTTGCTCCGCCCCCTGCAGTCCATTGGGCACTTTAGAACACGCCCTTGCACCGCCCTCCACCCTGTGTCCCCCTAAGAAGGCCCCATCCAGCTCCTGGGCGAGTCCTCCTCGCAGCCCCAGCTCCGGGGTGCCCAACACTCAGGCCCCTCCCTGGCCCACCCCCAGCACGCTCACACCCCCCACTCTAGGACACGCCCCACCCTGCTCCTGGTCCCCAAGTCCCCCATCCCGCCCCAGCGCAGCAGTGCAGGGCCTTATGACTGACCCTCCCCCGGTGCGGACCCTTGACTTTCCCCCATCCCCGCCCCCCGCCACAGCTAGACCCCCCTCCCAGCGCTAGGACAGGCCAGTCCCACTCTGAGTCCTCCAGTCCGCCCATTGCACCCTCGCGCGTCCCTGATCCTCCAGCAGTGGGACCTGCCTCCAGTCCCCCACCCCCAGGCGCACAAGATCTATGGCAGCCCCCGCCCCTTCCCTCCGGCTACCCTCCCCCACACACACACGCATTGTGACGTCGCAGTGACTCCGCCCACCTGCTCTCCCCGGTTGCCCCACCCCCAGCGCGTCCTAGACAGCTGAGTCCCTCTGGGTCCTGGGGCAGGTGGGGCCCAGGACCCGCCAGTGACGCTGGGGCGGTGGGGCGCCTGGCCCCCTGTTCAGACGCTCAGGGACTCTCTGCCCGCTGCACTGCGTCTCTGGGGTTGCTTTGAATCCCCCATCTGTGGTTTAAAATCCTAGTGTCCCTTTGGGTCTGGTCTTCCTAGTGTCCTGCCTGCTGCTTGGCGCAGCCTTGGAGCTCCTGGCACCTTGGGCCAAGGCGCCTGCCAACCATCAGCGCCTCCTGACCCGCCAAGGACCCCAAATGGCAGGCCCCAGGCTCTGGACCCCAATTTCGCCCTGGCTTTACTGAGAGTTGAGCTCAAATGACATTAACCCAGAGGACCCATTTAGTGACAAAACAAACTCAGAGAGACCATGACTTGCACAACAAGAAAGGGTGTTTCCAGCGTCACCCGGCGTGTTGGTAGCCACAAAAGGTCACCACAAATGCACTCAGAAATCTCCCAGGATTCAGTAGCCCTATGTCCAAAAATAAATGGGGAGAAAAAACAGAAAGAAAGTGAAAAACTTGTAAGTCAGGCATTTGTCACAGCACATTGTTACAACTGTTTGGTTATGATTTGCCGCTGTTAATCCTTTACTGTGCCTAGATTATAAATTATACATTATGACAGGCATCTATATATACTGGAAAAGTATAGTCTATCTAGGGTTAGGTACTAGCTGAACTTTCAACATCCTCTGAGATTTTTGGAATGTGTCCCCAGAGGATAAAGAGGGGACCTCTGCTGTTTGCATGGGGTTAAAGTGGAGGGAACTTTCTTATTATAGGGCTCAGTTTCTGATTGCTTGCTGAGAATCTCCAGTTTGGGTGCAGGGAGGAAATGGGCCTCTCTCAGCATTAGTCTTGATTGGCCATTAGCAGTAGGGACTCCACCCTGGTTTTCTTTGGGCTGTTGGATTCCATGCAAAACCAGAGACTTCCCACAACTGGATAATTCTCTTGGGGCTCAGTTGGCATCATAGGAGTTCGGTTCAAGCCCTCACCAGAAGCCTGACATCTACATATGCATGGTGTATATTTTGCATGCCAAATCCTGTACATTTATTTCCTCTGCAGGGACTCCACCCTGCTTCTCCTCCTGGTATGTTGGCTTCTGCAGACCTGTAAGCAGAAATCACCGAACGCCTCGAAGCCAAACATCCTGCTGATCTTGGCAGATGATCTGGGCATGGGGATGTTGGTTGCTATGGGAACCTTACACTGAGGTAGAGTGCAGTTTGGGTGGTGGGGTGGTGCCTTGTGTGCAGTTTTGTGGAATAATTCACTTAAAATCCACCAGTGCAAATGAAATTTCTTAGTGCTGCAGAACTCAGCACCAAAAATGATTATTTTCCAACAGTACAAATAGGGTCTTAGGCCTCTCAAACAACTTGAGGCCCTGCTGAGTTTGTAAGGGTTTTCCTGGGGCTGCTGTAATAAATAACCAAAAACACAGAGACTTCAATGTAATCCAGAACCACCACCCCTCCCCCAGCCCTGGAGGGAAGAGGCTGAGACCAGAGTCCCAGGCTGAGCTCCCTCCGTGGGCTCCAGGGAGGCTCCTCCCGCCTCTCTAGCTCCTGGGGCTCCAGGTGGCCCTTGGCAGAACAATATAGTGGCCCCTCAAAAGCTTAAGATTGAATCACAATATGACCCAGCAATGCCACCGCAGGGTTCAGACCCAAAGGATTTGAAAGCAGTGAGTCCAAAAGATACTCTCATATCCTGTGTTCACAGAAACCCTGATCCCCAATATGACTGGAGACTAGGGCAAAACGCATGTCCTAGTGAGGTGTGGGGGAGCCAAGGCCAAAATGGGGGCCAAGGAGAAGGTCTGAATGGGGGTCCTTGGGGACATCTGCCTCTCATGTAACTCAGATGTCAGGATATTCCTGTGAGGACGTGTCACCTGACCTGCGAGGGCTTCCACATCTCCATGAAACCCTCGCAGATGGAAGAGTCTGCAATTTCTTGCTTCTCTGGAGTGTGTCCCCAAGCCCCGAAAGCAGAGCCCTTTTCCTCCACGATGCTGAAAGCTAACGTTGTCTCTGCTTCCTGTAACCGCTAAGGGTGACGCTGAATGACAGCTCCTCACAAAACTGATTGCTAACAAAATGACTGGTTTTGTGCAAAATTAGACTATTACTGGGAATAAACGATCAAACAAGGGACACCCGTTCTTGATCTTGACTTACCTACAAACCACTCCATCTCCTCCACTTCCTCGTCTCTCTCCTTTTCCTCCTCCTTCTCCTCTCCCTCCTTCTCCTCTATCTTCTCCTTTTTCTCCTCC